>NW_025920276.1:191570-335351 GCF_902686445.1 Sciurus carolinensis | reverse complement strand
GGATCACTGATTTTATTGACCTATTGGTACAATAATAATTTTAATAATTATCCATATTTGAAAGTTGAATGCAAAGTTAGATTGAATTAATCCAAATTCTATGGTTCTATAGCTATGGTAAGAAAATTTAATATCTATGTTCTTTTTTATGTTTTCTATGTTATTATTATTTATTTATTTATTTATTTATATGAGTGCATTATAGTTTTATATTTCAGTGGGGACCATTTTGATATAATCATACATGCATGAAAGAGTTTTGCTCCATTTCAGTCCCCAGTGCTTCCCTCTTCCTTCCCTCTTTCCTATTCCCCATTCCCCTACCTCTATTATAACTGGTCTTCCTTCTATTCACTTATTATTTTTAAAAAATTGTGTTTCATAGACATACATGAAGGTGGAAATCACTGTAGCATTCATTATGTTCATAGCACAATTTGGTCAATTTCATTCTGTAGTTCCTCTTTTTATTTTCCAATCCCTCCTCCTAGCCCCTGAATCCATTGATTATATTACTCCATTTTTCTCCCATCTATTTTCTTGGGATTCCACCTTTGTTCATCTTATTCTGCTCTAACTTCCCCATATAAGGTAAAACATTTTACTCTTGACTTTTTGAGTCCAGCTTATTTCACTTAGCATGATATTTCTCCTCTTCTACCTATTTACTCACAAAAGCCATATTATAATTACACACTTCTTTAAGACTGAGTAAAAATTCATTGTGTGATCTGCCTTTTCCCTTTGTTTTTAAACAAATGGTAGTAAATATATTCCTAACTAAATATTCCTTTTATGAAAAAGGAAATCTCAAGAGAAACATTTTTAAAACAAATTGAATAAAAATAATGATATAACAGATTGATACCTGTGGAGCATTTCTGAAACACTGCTGACTAGGAAACATGGCACTAAACACTTGAAGAAGAAGAGATAAAAAGTCTGAAATGAATAATCTTTGGATGGTATTGTGAAGAATTGGGCAATGAAGAAGACAGGATCAGTACATTTGAAGAAAAATCAGTAGAAAATATACATATTAAAGCCAGGGACAAAAAGTTTTAAAAGTTGAACCAAGATCCAACATAGATATATAATTCTATACGACAGTGTCAGCATATTTACCTGTCTAAATCTTTCTACTCCTACAGATATGGATCAAAATAGAAAATAGAGTTATTGATATACATATACATAATTTTATAGCATTTACTTCAAAAAAGGAAAAGAATTTTTTTCATTTTTGTTGGCTAAAGGACTCTCATGAATAAGTATACATGGAAAACATCTCATGAAACTTGTAAACATTTACATGAAGGCAGCTAGGGGGCTTATGATACTCTTAAAGAGCTCAGAGTTTCACAACTACTCCTGCAGCAGACTCACCAGCTTAGTTGGGCTTCTGGAGCTCAGTGCTACCCTAAAATCACCTCTGCACCTCCTGTGTACAACAGAAGATAGTTGTGATGGCTTCATGATATGTCAGGTGAAAAACAATCTCTTGGGTAAAGTTTTACATTTTTATTTCTACTGCAGCATGATTATAACACATTTTCAAGTATTGCCAGAATGCATAGTAGTTTTAAAGTAGGTCTTCCTCACACCTTAAATGCCAAGAAAGTAGTATTCCCTTAGAGGCTATAAATATGATTCTAATCCAAATATATTTATATAATTATGCATATGTGTGTAATGTTTATTTTCCTATTAATGAAAATTGTGTCATCCGATAATACAGTATTGAAATTGCAAATTTCATTTTACAACATATTTTAGAAACGAGTGTGTCTACATGTGTGTGTATAATATATACTTAATATGAATTCATGTTTTCATTAAAATGCTATCTTTAATTCATTGACTTTTAGATGAGTTTAAGTTTCTTCCTATGTTTTGCAGTCATTGAAAAGGCTCCAGGTTTCAATGTGTCAGAGTGACCTTGACTGTTGGAAAAGAAGCTCTGCATCCATGTCTAGATGTAGTTGTGAGAGTTAGACTTTGAGATCACTTTCTGAGAACTTGCAAGCACTTGAACCCCCATGAAAGGTAGGTGGAACTGACTGTTTCTCACACATTTTTCAGCACCATTTGTTAAGAGACAGTTACCAAAATATGTTTTAACATTCCAAAATAGGTGCAATAGATATCCAACTGGAATTTCAATTTTAATGCATTAAAATGTGAATGAAAACAAACATCTGTCCTTATGATTTATCATTTTAATAAAATGAGGAACTCTTAATGTCAAATTTTTTCTGTTTATTTGTGTTCTCTTCCTTTTTGTTTTTTTTGTTTGTTTGTTTTTTTCGGGTTTTTGATTTGGTTTTGTTTTATTTTACTGATCAGTGAAATTCATTTATATTTAAAGAAGTCATGCTTTATATGACATATGTATTACAAATATATATTATCATTTTGCAAATACAATTTGGATTGAATGTATGTATTACAAGGCAAATAAAAAGTTTGTTTAGTATTTTGCAAATTAAACTGAATATTAATTTTCTCTTTGTATATATATTATCTTCCTAGAAGTCAAGGTATAGAATACTGGAGAGTTACATTTAGTAATAATTCCACTCAGAGTTTAATTTATGACTGAAACAACCAGAGATGGCGATCTACCATGTACCTACATTCCCAGGGCATTTGAGTTTTGTAACAGAATCTTACGAAATTGTCCAGAATGGTTTGAAAGTTGAATCCTCCTGACTTAGGCACCCCAAGTTGCTGGCATTACAGGCCCTTGGTACTATATCCAGAACAGAGATTATTATCTGATTCCTTGATGCTGCCTGTAAACTTGAAATTTTAAGGATTGTTTTGATTAATATGAGTTGTTCTCCTTCTTCTTCTTTGTTATTAGTCCCAGTGTTGCCTTAGTTCATACAAAAACTTGCTGGAAGACACAGAAAAATGATGAAAAGTGAAGAATTTAGTTTTGAATGACAAGTATGATATAAAGGGTAAAATAATTTTATAATAGAGGTTGAATATAGAATTGAAAAGAGCTAGAGATTGTAAGATAACTTTTATTCAAGGCAAGATATAAAAATGTCCTATACTGGATAACACTGACCAGATTGCTCCAAACAACTGTAATTTTATGTTCACTGTCTCTCAGTCTTTTTTCTCTGTGTGTGATTGTGCCCAGATTCTATTAAACAATTATGGTCTTTTATTTCTATAAATAGAACACCTAGAAAACCTATAAAATTTTATAGGACACCTATATATTGGTTCAAAGTTATTATAGGTGTCATATATACATAGGGTGAGGGAACATAATGGATTAAGGAAGACAATGTCAAATGTTTAAAAACCATGACCGGGATCTCCAAAATTCTATGTATGCTTACTTGAAAAGGGAGACCAGGTGGAGAAAGGTTGAAACCTGCTGCAGGCAATGCAGCACAAGTGTTCTCTCTGTCTCCAATGCACCACCCTGGCACTGATAGCTCCCTGCTGAACACTGATGAAACACATTCAGCTTGGAGAGTTATCTGCTCATATCAAATCCCCTAAAGCCATGTTTACTATGCTTGAAGAAACGTTTACTGTTTCATTATATCTCTATTTCTTCATTTCATATGCAATCTGGTGAATGTCTTAAATGAATTCTAGAAATTCAATTTTATTCAGAAAATTTCACAGGATTGTTAATGATAACAATCATTTCATGACTGAGAATACATATTTAAACTGAAGTTTACTCCTTTTACATTTTATTCTTTTCTCCTTTGCAGATTGAGGGTTTCCAACCCGCCATGCCCCCACATCAACTGAGATGATGCACCAAAACAACGTGACTGAGTTCATATTGGTAGGATTGACACAGGATCCTCTGAGGCAGAGAATGGTATTTTTAATATTTTTAATTTTCTATGTGGGGACTGTCGTGGGGAATATGCTCATTATTGTGACCATCAAGTGCAGACAGTCTCTTGGGAGCCCCATGTACTTCTTTCTGTTTTATCTCTCCTTTGCTGATTTCTGCTTTTCCACATCCACAGCCCCTAGATTGATTGCGGATGCTCTTTCTACAAAAAAAGTCATATCCTACAATGAGTGCATGACACAGGTCTTTGCTCTTCACTTATTTGGCTGCATGGAGATCTTTGTCCTCATCCTCATGGCTGCTGATCACTATGTGGTCATTTGTGAGTCTTTGCATTACCCAAGGATCATGAGGAAGCAGGTCTGTCTCATCTTGATTATTCTTGCCTGGATAGGGTCTTTTATACATTCCACTGCTCAGATTATCCTGGCCTTGAGATTGCCCTTCTGTGGACCCAAATTGATTGACCATTACTGCTGTGATCTGCAGCCCTTGTTGAAACTCGCCTGCATGGACACTTACATGATCAATCTGCTCTTGGTATCTAACAGTGGGGCAATTTGCTCCAGCAGCTTCATGATTTTGATGATCTCATACATTGTCATCCTGAATTCACTGAGAAACCACAATGTGGAAGGGAGGAAAAAAGCCCTCTCCACTTGCATGTCTCACATCATTGTAGTGGTCTTGTTCTTTGGTCCCTGTGTATTCATATATACACGCCCCCCAACCACATTCCCCATGGACAAGCTGGTGGCAATACTTTATACCATTGGAATACCCTTCCTCAACCTACTCATCTACACACTGAGGAATGCAGAGGTGAAAAATGCCATGAGAAAGCTGTGGCATGTTAAAACTGCATCCTGAGCAAGGATGTATTGAGGACCAATTTTTAAACTTAATCAGTTATGATTTGATTGAAAAGTACAGATATTAAACATGTTCATTTCTGAATATTGTAAGAGTCAAGTGTACTTACATTGGAATTGGGGGTTCTTAATTTTTCTAGATGACAGACACTGTGAATTCTCTAGTATCATCTTTTTTATTCCATTTTATACCATTGGAACACCCTTCCTCAACCCACTCATTTACACACTGAGGAATGCAGAGGTGAAAAATGCCATGAGAAAGCTGTGGCATGTTAAAACTGCATCCTAAAGCAAGGATGAATTGAGGACAAAGTCTTACACTTATTCAGTTGTGATTTGATGAATAAGTACAGATATGAAATACAATCTCATCTGAATATCACTGGTTCTTAATTTTTTTTGTTAAGAAACCATATTAATTTTAAGTCACTTTGTGTGTGTCAGAGTTAGGTAGAGTATTCAGGTAATCTTGTTCCAATAGACTTTTTGGAGTCTTTTTATTTTCCACCTTCCTGACTATGCCTTTGAGCTATAATATTACATTTGATTTTCTTACTGATGAGTTACGCTCCTGATTCATAGACAGGAGCTTCCCTGAAATCTTAATTCTGGCTTATAGTTTTTCTGAGAGTTCATTTCTGGTTTTGCTGCCTGTGAGCTTCATCTCACAACACTGTCTGAATATGGGTTTGGTAAGAAGAAAGACATTTATAAAAGCCCAACTTTTCAAACTTGTGAGCACCCCCTAATAATGTAGAGTTCTTGGTATTTAATTTCCTCTATAACAGATTTCCAAGAAAGTATTGGGCTTCTTCATGAACATTTTAGGGTCAAGGGATGGATTCATTGTATCAGAGCTTCACATTTAATTTCACCACAAGTTGGGGTTTGAAAAGTTACATTCTCTTTAATCAGAGACTTTACTTGTTATATTCTAAATTTGTTTTTCTCTATTGTTTACTGTGGCTATTAAGATAAACAGCACACTATTTATGAGTTTTCTAAATGTGCTAGTGAAAAATCTTGATGTATTTAGCTATTTAAGTGATTGACATTATAATACCATTGACATTATAATTGACATTATAATAACAAAACTGTGGGACTCAAGAAATAGAAGGATAAGATAATAGATGTTGCAAACAAAATTGAAAGTTTTATTTTAAATATAATAAAGATACAACATATTTTCAGAGACTGAAGAGCAAAGAGATAGAAGTTGGTTTTTAGAATAAAACGATTTGATCTGTATTACAAAGTTGATGATTGTCTTTTCACTTGTTTCATTTACATCAACTTAATTAATACATTTCATTCTTCTTTAAGGCTGAGTAGTATTCCATTGCATACATACCACATTTTCTTTATCCATTCCTCTGTTAAAGGGCCCCTAGGTAGGTTCCATCATTCAACTATTGTTAGTTGAGCTGCTATTAACATTGACATGGCTGCATCACTGCAGTATGCTGATTTTAAGTCCTTTAGGTATGCAGTTTGCTATTTGTTTATTTTTTAAGAAAGGGTCTTTCTGTGTTGACCAAGCTGGCCTGGAACTCCTGGTCAAAGTACTTATTTCTTTTCAACCTTCAGATGACATTGGTGTATAGGTGTATGCCACCATGCTTGGCTTATTTTCTCAGTTTTAATTTGACTACTAGTGCTTTTGATATATAAAAATATCTTCCATTTCTAATTTCACTAAGTATCTTCTTTTTTCATTTTTTACTTGTTCTAATAAGTTATATATGACAGTAGAATGCATTTTGATGAATCATACATAAATGGAGTATAATTTTTCATTATACCCAAAGGACTTAAAATCAGCATGCTACAGTGACACAGCCACACCAATGTTTATAGCATCTTAACTCACAAAAGCTAAACTCTGGAATCAACCTAGGTGTCTTTCAACAGATGAATGGATAGAGAAAATATAGCTGCTTCTTTTTCTGTTTTTGTGTCCACTTCCTTTTTGTTTCCTGAGAAATAATAAAGCCCAGTGCTCACATTGGTGTCCCACAACTGACACATCAGGCACAATGAGGGTCTTATATTTAATAGACCATAGGAATATGAGTTCATCATAGATTTATTTGATCTTCTCCTTTCATAACACTAATGCACGTGCACAGATATACACACACATGCATATGCATGCACACTCCTAAACCCCAATACAGGATTTTTCAACTATGGCTTCTGACAAAGATGATTTTCAAACAAATTAAGTTCCTAAATGCAGGGACAATTAGAATTCATAGTTTCTCTTTAGATCAGTCATGTGGAAATTACCCTTTGGCTGGAGGTTGGTGTCATTCTACATTATAAAGGTCATTAAATTTACCAATATCTCAAATTGTTTTTAACATGAACTCACCCAATATCAAAATTTGAGTTACTATTTTAAAATAATTATTACCAAAACCAGTTCTTCAGTCCTGCCCGGGAATTCTTACTTTTAAATAAACCTTCCTCTGTCTTCACTGTCAACTGAATATTTTCATTTGCATAACCCATGGCTTTCTGAATTTCAACATGTCCTCATTAACTTACTGTGGATTTTAAACTCCACAGCCTGAGGGTACATCACTCAACCAACAGAAATGTGTTCTAGGGCTTTCTAGTTATTTTTTTTAAATTTTAAATGGTATAGAAAGATATGTATAAATAGTAAAAAACATGGAATGAGGTAATCATTAGTGCAGATCTTGTTACTGAATTTACAAGCATGTCAGCTGAGCAAGCTGCTTAACTTCTATGACCTTCACTTTTCTCTCATGAACTATTGTTGACTTATACCTCACGAAAAATGTATGTGAACTAAAACTACAACTTATGCAAAGTGACAAACAGAGCATAGTGTACAAAAAACAGTCAATAAATATTTGTTGAAATAAAATTATTTCAACACAAAAATCTTAGTCATAACGTGTCTTTTTACTCACATGAGTTGACAAAACAAGTGGAAATTAATTTGAAAATTATTTTGCAATCCATGTTTAATGTACATATTAATCCTGATAATATTTGCTATAAATTTGTTGTTTGTAGTGGGGGATGTCTAGAGCCCACAGCTTGGAACCTGTGATTTCAGAATGAAACACTAACTTTCCTAGATTTATCTTGCAAATAAATTACAAGACCTAGAAAACTTGTCTTTTAGTGCAAGATGAGGGAGTAGAGGGCACTGGATGGGATTGAGTCCTGTCCTGATTATTCACTTCCTTTTTCACTAATGACAGTTTTGTTTTTTTCCTGCTTTATTATCCATTGGTGAATTTTCTCTTTTACCCTGGACCTCTGTTCAGCCTGAAGCACTTAATATGTCAAAACTCTTGTTTGTATCTGACTAATTATTTTAAGGAGAATTTTCTTCCATTTTCTTTTCTTTTTTCATTTTTTTTTTTTTGCAGTGGGTACTGGGGATTGAATTCAGGGACACTCCACCACTGAGTCACACTCTCGGTCCTATTTTGCATTTTATTTAGAGACAGGGCTGCACTGAGTTGCTTAGTAACTCACTTTTGCTGAGACTGGCTTTGAACTCACAATCCTCTTGCCTCAGCCTTGCTGGGATTACATGTGTGCACAACCATGTCGGACTGCTTGCTATTCTTATAGTAAAGTAGAAAACCAAAACTTAAGTGTATTACAGTTGAGATGCTCATAGATAGTAAAGTACAGGAAGCCTTGGGGAATAATACTCTTTTGGATACTAATGCCTTACATCATTCTGTCTTAAAATATCCCTCCTGGAATATAGACAGGAACTATTTTTTCCAGTTTTCTATGAAAGGTCACTATCATTTGAAATACAATGAGCACACCTGACTTCTCTAACAGGTAAGTGAGAGTTTTGTCCATCATTGTGGACAGAGAAATCCTGACAAAATAATAAAATGTAACTTTCAATTTTTAGTTCTATAGGTCTTCTAACTACACTACTGACATATATATTCTGGGAAAGGAAAATATTTTTGAAAACAAAGAATGACACAATGGGGCTTCTTTTAGATTAATGTTTATATAGGAAATAAATTAATAAAAGCAAGCATTGGGAGATAGATGATTTTTAAACTCAACTAATAATTTATGAGCACCAGGCATGGAAAGTCATCATTATGTGGGAGAAAAGAGATAACTTAATTAAGATTTAGCACTATTTCTTCAAATGGAAGAATGTATTAAAAAAAGTGTTAATGTTTTTAAATTAGGTTGCTGGGCAGAATACATCCTCAGTAGGTGTGTGGGTACTAGTAAATGAAAAGAGATTATGTCTGATCAGAACTCAGAGAAATGGTTATAGGAAATAATGACTTTGACAAGCTACTAAAGAATGTCAGCTTTTCCATCTCTGAGTGAGGGTCTTAAATACATATTGATTTTCACAGTATACAATTAATAGTCCTTGCTGGTTTTCTAAATGGTATTTAAAGAGCATAGCTTGAACTTCAGACATTTCCGGTACTTATAAACTGAAACATAAAATAAACAAGATGATGCTTAAACTAAACACCGTATAATGAAGGTGAAAGATGACAGATAGATAAATAGATAGAAGGAAAGATAGATAGATAGATAGATAGATAGATAGATAGATAGATCAATCGATCACAGGAAAGATTTCCTGAAAATAGTTTGGATAAAGAGCCTTCCCTTTACCTAGATATTTGTTCATGTCTGGATTTCTCCTGTGTTGTCCAATCTACCCTTGCTTATCCACAGTGCTCCTGCACTGTCTGTGGCATTTACAAAGAGGAATAGCAGTATATTGATGTGATGACATTTGGGGCAGCCAGATACACCAGTGCAAGAGCAATGGTACTGAATTTTATGATGAGCTCTGGACCATATACAGGACTGTTCTCCAGGGCAGCTCTTGGCCAGTGAGCAGGAATCATGGTATTCAGTTTCATAAGGTAAGAAGCTCAAGGAGCGTAGATTGTATTACTCCCAAATTTGGCTTATGGGGGATAAAACACCATGGGAGTGCATATCAGTTTTCCAACAAAGAATGGGAAATTCTGAATAGAATAAAGTGAGTGTAGAGATTTTCCAGATGTATCAGACTGAATCCAGGTTGGGTAGTTGGAGAGAGAGGCCAGAAGGAGCAGCAGAGCCCCTGGCTATGGTCTCCCTCTGTAGCAGGAATCACAGGAGACCCCTGACACTGCCTCCCTCCCTCCTCCATCCTCCACACAATGCTGCCTCCCTTGCTTTCAGCACTTCTGGTGCCAACCACGCCAACAGGTTATCTGCTTATGAATGTCATTGTGACAAGTTTTTTCATTCTAAGTTTGGCCAGTTCTGACTGAGGATTTGAGGCCAGTACATTAGTTCTTAGGTGATTTATTTTTTGATGCTTGTTTTTGATGATACCAGGGATTGAAGATAGGGGCAATCTATATCTGAGCTACATCCCAAGTTTTTTTCTTTTCTTTTTTTTTAATAAAATTTTGACAGGCCTCTCCCTAAGTTACCAAGTTGGCCTCACATTTGCAATCTTCCTGTCTCAGCCTCCCAAGTAACTGGGATTAAAAGTGTGCACCACTGTGCCAGGCATTATTAGTAGTGACATTTGTCTCCAAACCATTGGGTATACACACACACATACAAACATGAAAGTATGAATTAATACCAGGAAGACATGTAAAACCTCTTCCTTTATCCTTAAGGAGGAAAGTTTCTTGAGAAACAAAACAAACAAAAATAAGACAAACACTCTAAAATGATCATTTTGTGAGTTTTAAATCCCCAATGTCATACACCACATCATGGTGTTTTTCAAACTTCAAAATCTTGTACTTTGGGTTGTGGAGTTAATTTACAAAGTTATTTAAAATCAATCTTAGGTTTTGTTTTGTTCCTGGCTTTATAAAGTAAGAGCATGATTATGTCTCTACATACAGGATAGATAGAAAACCCCAGAAAATTAATAATGTGAATGTGTTTTGTAATGAGAGCAGTACTACAGCAGTGACAAATGCAATTGCCTTTCAGAAGTGGGAAAGAGTGGTTAATTC
This sequence comes from Sciurus carolinensis, assembly GCF_902686445.1. NCBI lineage: Eukaryota > Metazoa > Chordata > Mammalia > Rodentia > Sciuridae > Sciurus > Sciurus carolinensis. The sequence goes on along the minus strand of NW_025920276.1, from coordinate 324,615 downwards.
AAAAACATTTGGAAGATACCCACATTTTACAGATGTTGGTTTGTAACTTGGGGAATAATATCCTGATAACACCTATTTTCCAATACTCTTATTCTAGGAAGGAAGCTTGTGTGGTAAGCAGTGATATGTGATGTTATTTTAAAAGCTGTAAAGAATGGTTTCAGAGAGCAGGAGTGAGAATTTCTTTCATCATAATATAATTATTAATAGTTGCCTTGGACATCTTTCTCGGAAGTTAAGTCTTGAAGTGAACTAGATGGAAATTGAAAGGCACTTCTGGAAAACAAAGAGCAAGATCAGCTTGGATAGCCTACACTCTGTGTTTTTAGCTTTTGGATTCTTCATTTCCCCATCATAAAGATGCCACAGGATGTGCATAAAAAAAAAAATCTTCAGTATGCTTCCAATGCAACTGAACGTAAGGTGATGAAAACATACCTCAGTAAATATTTAGTGGTTTGAGAGCTATATGCCCTATTTTCTAGATTGCAGGGTATTGAAGATTGTAAAATAAGCTTTGTTTAAGAGTCAACAACCTTTAAATATATTTGGGGGTTGCAGAAAAAGGTTTTTAAGGATATCAAGAAATACATGATGAATGTACTATAGTTGTCTGGAATATAAAAGGATTGAAATGAGCTTCATGGGCACAGTTGTTGCTGGGAACTAATGTTATTCTGATACTATTGATTACATTTTTTAAAAGGACCAAAATTATTAAAAACTTAAATAGATTATATGTATGCATAATTTATCTTAAAATACATGTACAAGTGTAAAAAAGAAATAAGCTTCTCTAGAAAATGAATAAGCTAAAGGGAAAGATGTTTTACATATATACATGTATATATTATATATATATATATATACACATACATATATTTGGATATAGTTAGATATAATAGTTTTATATATTTACACACACACATACAAACACACACACACATATTCACACACTGATAATGATGGCTAAAATCATGAAGAGATAGGCACTTTTAAATCATCTTACTTCCAGTGCCTACTTACTACTCATGTCAATATATGTGATAAATCCCTTTGTGAATATATGCAGGAGAAAATGAGCTTATTGTAATGGTTATGGTATCAGGACTCAGGTCCTTTGTAGTTAAAATCCTTGCCCAATGTTATATAGTACAAAGGGTTTTGTTTGGTTTTTCCTCTCAAAATAACTAAGTCAGACACTTTCCCAAAAGTGTTTTAGATTTGGAGAAAGATGTATTCAAGTCTATTGAAATTAAAATTTACCAAGGGAGGAAAAAAAAAAAAACAAGCAGAAGTAAAATTTTGTGTCAATTTAGTTCATCTTAGTATGTGTTTTGATTCACTCATATCTTCCAAAATAATTTATTGCTATTATGAATGAGATATGGGGAAGACAATAGGTTAAGTGTGTCTTCTGTATTTTATTTAAATACACAGCATTTCAGCTTATAATTTTCCCTCAAACATCATCTTGACTAGGAAGTTTATGATAATATTATTTTTCCAAATTTGGAAAAAGAATTCTTTGTTAAAAGAAGTATATGTACATATCTGAATATACCACATTGAATTTTATCTTTCTGTATATTTATAAAGCACCAATTTAAAAAAATAATAAATAAATAGAATGTAGACCAGTAGAGTGGAGGACAGGAAAGTGAGGAGGGAAGAGAGGAGAAAAGAAAAAGTACTGAGGACTGAAATGGGCCAAATTATATTCCATGAATGTGGGATAATGTCAAAGTGAACTCAACTATTATGTGCAACTATAATGTATGAGTGAAAACTTTATTTTAAAGTGACATTCAAAAGGTGAATGAACATTGAGTATGACAGGAATGGAAAGAAATTGAACAAAATTCATTACTGACTATTGTGCCTCATTTTAAGCTACATCTCCTGTGATTTCTGCTTTCCTGGTATGCTCCAAAAATGTGAGGTTTGAAACATTAAGATCATGATCTGGTCCTAACCAAGTGATCAGTAGTAACCACCACACATAACCAATTCATATCAAATTAAGTTAAAAACATGAACCATGAAAACATTTAACTGTCAAGTAGAATAACCCCCCCCCCTTTACATTAGAAATGTCTTTTGGGACTCTGAGGGCTCTAAGATCTCTTTTCAGAAATGGGAGAAATAGAAGCAGAACTGGGATCTTGGAACTATAACAAACAGGAAAAACATTCATTACTGTTCATTTATATGTCAAATACTAAATGTTATAAAGGTGCTTGATGGTTGAACAAAATCATTGACAAGATCAAGTGCTTCTTACTCCTCTTTTCAAGCTGGCATATATGCTGGGAAATAATGGAGAGAAGTAGAACATATTATGTAGCTATAACCCATATCTATTTTTGTAGCTAAGTTTAATAAATATGAGATCTCTTACACACAGAAACACTTGGATGAGTTTGAGGGTAGCATGTGACTTCACATTCTTTCATGAAATTCCAAGGGCAATCAAATGAGTCCTAATGCTAAGTGTTGCACCATGCAGATATACTGCCAAGATTTTTTTATAAGGAAAAAATGAAGTAAATAACAACATGGTGTAATATCTAAGGAGCAGAATCAATCAGAATTATGCCAAAGCTAAGAAAGAGTTGTAATTGAAGAATTGTGTAGGAAAGTATCATATTCATATGTGTATGAATGAGATATGGGAAAGACAATAGGTGAAGTGCATCTTTAAAAATAATATCCCACTAAGTGATCACTAAAAATTAAGGAATCAAGTGTTGAGATGACTTATTAAGAAATCATATCTGGAAGGTATCCAAAGATTAATGTTATATTTGCTTTGAATATCTCATAATCACATACAGCACCATGAACTATTTTGCTCAACTATTTCATAACTTAACAGAACACACCATAAATGAAATCCATTCTGTTTTGCAGATAAACCTTCTCATACTAGCCTGTTCTCTTTCATGAAATCATGCAGCTGAACAATAATGTGACTGAATTCATCTTACTTGGGTTGACCCAGGATCCACTGAGGAAGAAAATAATATTTGCCATATTTTTGTTTTTCTATTTGGGGATGTTGGTGGGTAACTTGCTGATTATCACCACCATCAAGACCAGTCAGGTCCTCGGCAGTCCAATGTACTTCTTCCTTTTCTACTTGTCCTTATCTGACACCTGCTTCTCTACTTCCATAGCTCCTAGAACACTCGTGGATGCCCTTTCAAAGAAGACCACTATTTCCTTCAACCAGTGCATAATCCAAGTCTTTACATTGCACTTCTTTGGCTGTATGGAAGTTTTCATCCTCATCCTTATGGCTGTTGACCGCTATGTGGCTATCTGTAAGCCACTGCACTACATGACCATCATGAGCCACCGGGTCTGTAGTGTGTTGGTAGCTGTGGCCTGGGTGGGGTCCTGTGTGCATTCTTTAGTTCAGATTTTTCTTGCCTTGAGTTTGCCTTACTGTGGTCCCAATGAAATCGATCACTACTTCTGTGACTTGGAACCCTTGTTGAAGCTCGCCTGTGCAGACACATATGTGATCAACCTACTCCTGGTGTCCAACAGCGGGGCCATTTGTACAGTTAGTTTTGTCATGTTAATGTTCTCCTATGTTATCATCTTGCATTCTCTGAGAAACCACAGTGTGGAAGGGAGGAGAAAGGCCCTCTCCACCTGCATCTCTCACATCATTGTGGTCATCTTGTTCTTTGGCCCTTGCATATTTATATACACACGACCTGCAACCACCTTCCCCATGGATAAGATGATAGCAGTGTTTTATACCATTGGAACACCTTTGCTCAACCCTCTGATTTACACACTGAGGAATGCAGAGGTGAAAAATGCCATGAGGAAGTTGTGGAGTAAGAAACTGGTCTCAGATGATGTGAGATGAATGGAGGTTTTCAATCCTCATTAGTTTGGATTAAACTAGAAGAAGTAAATAGAAAAAATTAACTTCTGGTAGCAGATTTATCAGAATAGTCCCTAGGAAAAGATGTGTAATGGACACTGGCTAGTTTGAATTGAATGTATGTAGAAAAGGAGATAGGATGAGGTACAAATAGGTATGTAAGGGTTAGTACCTTAAATATTGTTCACATCTGTGACCCTATTTCTTTCATTTGCCTAATATCACTTGATATCTCTTGTAGAATTTATCTAGTCATTTTCTTGCCTTTTTTTACAGTAGTGCTTGGTATTCTCTGCTTCTCAATATTGTACCAAATGTTCAAATCCACAGACTGGCAGATTCTCATTCTTCCACATCGTCTGATTTATTAGAAAATTAAACCTGTTATTTCTGGTTATAACTTATTTGTTCTTCCTGATCATTAGAATGTACCATATGCAAATAATTATAAAAGTGTCTTGTTATCATGGATTTTATAGATAATCTAATAATCCCCTAACCAATACTTGAAGGTGTATAATTTGGACTCATACCATTATGTTTACATAGAACCTTCTGGAATAGTGGCAGAATATGGACAGAATTTTCAACTTTCCGAAGAATTCCTTAGATCTTAAGGACACTTAGTTGTTTTGTTTCCTTTGGTTAATAAATGCATTCATTTTCTAAAACATAATTTATGTTCCTAATATGATTCCTTATAATTTGAGGGATTGTCATAAAGTATTGTTAATTCCATTTGTGGAAATTTTCTCATAATATGGTGTTATTATGATTATGGCTCAGATGACTCAAATAAAAAATGATTATATTTACATGGATTAGAAACTAAGAATATAAGTAGTTAAGTCAGATGTAGTGGTGCACCCCTGCAATCCCAATGACTCAGGAGGCTGAGATAGGAAGATCGCAAGTTCAAGGACAGCTTCCTCAACTTAGAGGGAGCCTGTCTCAAAATTTTGAAAAAGGACTATGAATGTAGCTCAGTGGTAGAGCAACCCTTGATTCAATCTTCAGTACTGCAAAGTAAATACATATATATAACCAGTTGATGTTAATGAATTTAAAAATATGAATGACTTTTAACAAAGTTTTTTATACCAAAAGGAGAATTTTAAGTAGTTGCGAGGGGTTCAGCAAGAGAAGAGTAAAGAAAAAGTGGAGTGCATAAGATTTTCAAGACAGTGTAATGGTAGATACATGACAAGAGGTATGTCATAAAACTCTACATACTAAAAGTAATTGGCAACATAATCTGTGCATTTCATTAAAAATGAATTAATAGGATGGGGAGATAGCTCAGTTGGTAAAGTGCTTGCCTTACAAGCACAGGGCCCTGGGTTCAATCTCCAGCACTGCAAAAAAAAAAAAAAAAAGAATTAATGATGGTTCAAAAGTTTTAACAAAAGTTCTACACCAATGCAAGGCCACAACAGAGAACTATAAAGGGCCAAGTGCAGGTATCAAGGATTCTTTGCACTTTCTGTGTAATTTTCATGTGACTCTAAAACTGCTCTAAAAATAAAGTGTATTTTTAAAAGTTATGCTCACAACAGAAAGACTTACATCTCATTAGCATTTTTTCAAATCTATTATTGGAAATTAAAAAGAAATTGGTATCAGTACATCTTTTATTAACACATCGATGCACTCAAACCTCCCAAAGTTTTCCCTAGTGCGCAACACAGATGACATACATGACTTTATTAAATGCACAATACTATAATTTCTGTGTGCCATTTTTAAATAATGACAAGTATTAAATATTCATAAGCATTAATTTGAAAGCTGATACAAATTATGAATAATTTGCATTAAAAGAATTTAACTACTTTTCATAGGAATATTTTAGCATGTTCAAATGTAAATATCTAAAAAGGGCCTTTACTATGTTTGCCTGTTTTACTTTTCTCTTTAAAATCATAACTTTTTATGGATATTTTATTTTGAATAGATATAGGTGTGGATATAATTTTGTAAGTAGTTGAAAACTTCAATAATAAAATGTGACATGAGAACCCTGATGTGTATGTACCTATACAGAGACTGCAAAATACAAAAATCAAAGACTAGGCAAGTGGAGAAAAAGACACTTAAAGAATTTTTTCTTTACAATTAATAGAACAAGTTCAAAAATCCCCAAGTGTATAGAAGGCAACACCATTTACCAAGTGAGACCTTTGGAAAACTCAATTTAATAACAGTAGAGTCACATTATTTTCATCTGTCTTCAAAATATAAATAAGGATAGATTATGTGATGAGACATAACATTAGTGCATGGATTTTAAGGAGTTTAAAACCATGCACAATATTCTTTCAATTACAGGGTAAATAAACTAGAAATCAATGGCAGAAGGATAGCTGGACATCTCCAGAGACTTGGAATTAGAGACACTCCTAAATATCCCTCAGATCAAGGAGAAACTCAACTTCAAAAAGAGTACACTGAATGAAAATGAAAATTTGCACTAAGTAAAAATGAAAATATAGCATATCAAAACTTGTTGGGCAGGACTAAATTAGGATTAAGAAAGGTTTCTTTCTTTCTTTCTTTATTTTAATATACTAGAGATTGAATACAGGGCTTCACACATGCTAGGCAAGATCTGTACCACTGAGCTCTAACCCTAGTACCAAGAAGGAATTTATGCTTAAAATACATATATTAGAAAGAAAAAAAGTCTGAAATAAGTAATAAATAAATGGTATAACCATCAGGAGTGGACAATTCAGAATAAAGGATCAGTTAAAGACTAATCAAAAGAACATGCACAGAAATGAAATATTTTTTAAATCACAGAAAAAATTTTTTGAGAAATGAACTGTGCTTGATGAGTGACTTGTAGTAGGTCTATATCAAATGACCTCATCTTATGAAAGGTGGAGTCCTGTGTGTGTGTGTGTGTGTGTGTGTGAGAGAGAGAGAGAGAGAGTGAGAGAGAGAGAGAGAGAGAGAGAGAGAGAGAGAGAGAGAGAGAGAGAATAGCACAGAAAATATATTTGAAGGAATATTTGAAATATCTCCACATTGGATTATAAATATCAGTGGTCCACAAGTAGGAAAATAAAAGTAGGCCATAAATAGGTACATCACACTGAAAAAAGTTATAAAGAACTAATGTTAAAATTGGGCAGAGACAAAAAATCATATTGTATCATTTTGTACAAATGAGCAAGGATAATAAGGATGGCTGACTTCTATCAGAAAATGTGGAGGTGATATGAAAAAGAAAAGCACATTTAAAGTAAGGAAAAACAGTGTCAATACAGAATCCTGTACTAAGTGCAGACAGCTTTCAAAACTAGCTAAAACAATGACCTTACCTACTAATCAAAAGCAGAGACACATGACCAAAGGACTACATCATGTTGAAGAGAAAACACACCAGATGGGAATTCAGAACTCCAGGAAGAAATGGAGAGCACTAGAATATGTAATCACATAATATTTTTCTTCCTAAATTCTTTAAATACCACTGACTACTTAAAGCTCAAAAATAAAGAATGCTTTATACATTTTAAATAACACACGGAAGAAAAATATATGCAATAAAAGCACAACTCATAAGTATAAATGGAATTATACCTCTTAAGTTTCTTATATTACATATCAAGTAGTTTTACTTTAATTCAATATAAATTTTAATAATTCTGCCTACAATATATTTTATACAAAATGGACTTATTTTTCATTTATCATGTTATTATTAACCTGTCACAATTATATTTCATTATAATTTCAAATACTAAAACACTAAAAGAATGGTAAGGACAGGTGCCATTTTGAAGCCAGTTTTTAGTCAGCTGGGTGTCCCAATCTATCCTAAGAATATAAATATATGAATAATCTTAAAAGTTAACTCTTCTTGGATCCTTAGGAGAAATGAGGATACAAGTCACACTACTATTTCATAATTGGAGAGAATTAAAGAAATGGAATCACAAGCTACCAGAGAGAAAACCCAGGGTGGATATCTCGGCATTAACAATGCTGGTGTAGGAAAGCATCATCTGTTAACTGGGAAATATTTCAAGGCTCTGAGTACATAAGAGATGCACTTCAGGGACATCCCCTGTGAGTTTTACATGCTGGAAATGTATGCATTTCTCATAGTAAGCACTTGAGGAAATTCTCTTGTCCTCCTGTCAGAAAGATGAAAAAGGAACCAGTCTGAATACTGGAGTGAATTCTGTCTGCCTTAACAAGGTGTGCCTTTAGGAAAAATTAACTAACAAGCTAACCTGCTGGGGTGTTATCAGAGCAAACTGACCTAAAGATGTAAAAATCCAACTCCAGACCCCTCAGCCATCTAGTCCAAATCAGAAGGGGGGTTATGAAGAACTTGTGAACCACAGTTCATGAAACAGGCTCACTGCTACACTGAGACCTGTCATGAAACTATAGTATGCATCTCCTCCCTGTCAACTTAACCCACAGTGCTAAAGAGCTATTTATATGCCTATAGAGAAAAATTTACACAGTGTAATAAAAAGTAAAATCAAAGCAAAACAAAAACCAAGAACACAGTTTAAAAGACAATGTAGACAGTAGAACCACAACCAGATTGGCAGTGATGTAAGTTTTTTTCAGACCAGAAATTAAGACAAACATGATTGATATATGAAGGACTTCTAGTCATTTAAATCTCTTAGAATGAAAACATAAGACTGGTTGGCTAAAATATTTATTTTGCACAGTTCTGGAGAATAGGAAATTCATTAGTAAGGTGCCACTTGGTTTGGTTCCTGGAAAGAACTTCTTGCTGGTTTTCAGATGTCCATGCTCTGCCATGTCCTCTTATGGCAGAGGGCACAGAGGGAGGGAATTCAGGCTCCATTCTCTATTGTTGTTGGGGCACCAATCCCACACATGAGGACACTGCCTTCCCAACTGAATTCCTCCTAAAGCCTCAATCTCCTAATGTCTTCCTGATGTTGGTTAGGATTTCAACATGTGAGTTTTGAATTCATGAATTCAGTCCATAGCAAGGTTCTCATGGATAAAGCACACAGACTGCAAGATCAGATGGGAAATGTAAGCAGGAATTGGCAGACCTACTATCTAGGTCCATGAAATGTGTTTAGAATCCTGGCTCCACAGAGATGGGACTCTTGATTATGTACAGGGTAGATGGACTTCAGCCTGTGTCCACAGGGACCAGTCTAATGTACTGGGCTTCTAAGTACTAAATTAGGCCTTTCTCTTCTAGCACTGAGATGAACCTATAAACTGAGTGCTTAGGGCCTGTCCTGTAGATTGAATCACCAGATGAGATTGTGAATCTGTGGTGACTGGTTTGGAGCCTGGTTTACAGGGGTGATCCTGTAATTTTAGTCCATGGGAAATATCCTGGCTTTGAGATCTGCTGGGATGAACTTGGACTCTATGTGCCTTGGAGAGGTCATGAACCCTAAATATTAAAGAATCTTGGACCATTCAGACCATTCTAGAGCTTGAAAATGACTTTATGCTGAAGTAGGTATGGAGAGTGGGTAAATAAAGTCTAGGGCCAACCTGGTGCTACCCTGTTACTTGATCCTTTGAAGATTGGCCCAAAGCCTGAGCCCACCGAGGAGAGCCTGCATGTTAGCTGATCTGGAAGCTAGTTCCCTAAGGAATTAACTAAAATCTGGTCAAAAGGAATGGTACTGGGGCCTGAGATTGTGGGAGCTGGTCCAGCAACGGGAATTACTAGGACAAGAATGGCCCCTTAATCTGTTTTTTGTGACAGGACAGGCCTTGAGCGTGAGGCCAAGGTGACTGACCTGACACTGATTAAACATGGAACTGTATGCACAGCACCAGTGTGGTGCCTGAGACCAGGGGGACGATCCTGAAACAGAAATAGGGCTGGAACCTGGGGTGATGGAATCCTATTTGGCAGATGAGAGGGCTTGGAAATTCAGACAATGGATGCCATTCTGGACTCTGTGTCAGTAATGTTTGTCCTGGACTCTGATTCAGTGATGATGACTTGATGGACAGGGTCACAGGGCAAGCCTGGTGCTGGAGTGGGCCAGAATTCTGGTTCTGTGGGACAAGCTTGGATCTGTGGCTGCATAATCTAGCCTGGCAATAGGGAAGACTGGGAAATTCAGTCCAGGGCTGTCAGCTGGGACTTTGTATCACAAGGGTCTGCTTGAAGACTGAGATTGTGGGAGCCAGTCTGGCAACTAAGGTCCTGGGACCATTCAAGTCCCTGGGGTTAAAGTCAGTATTTTGATGTGACTGGTCGAGAGCCTTGGGTTATGAGAACTGGACAAGTGGTGAGGCAGGCCCCAGGATCTTCCTAGTCAGGCCTAGATTCTGGGTCTCTGGTGCTGTGGTGAGCTAGAGCCTAGTCCATAGGTAGTGAAACTAGAATCTGGTGCTGTAAGAGTCTGCATATACTAGATTTTATTGAGCAGCTCCCGCCTAGGGGTCTATGGTCACGTTCGCTGTTCACTTCCCTCTTGTTTCCTGAATGGAAGAGTCATGCCTGGGGTTGGGAAAAAGGGTGATACAGAGAAGGAAAGTGTCTACCTTTTCCAATTCATTTTTTCTAATGTCTGTATTACACTCAGATGCCATAAAATCTCACTTGGTTTCTTAACTCCTGTGAAAGGATATTTGTACATTGACAGTCATTCAGATTAATGTTTCTGTGGAGGGAAGAGTGATAGAAGTTCCTATTTCATCAATTTTATAATGGTATTACCTCAATTTGAAACTTCTCATTAGTAAAGTATATCACCTACAGGTTATTAAGAATCCCTTATAATAACTTCCATCAATCACAATGTGAATAGGAAAACTACATTGTGTCCCTCTATTTTCAAAGCTTAAAATATGCAACAGATACATCTTTTTCACATTTTGTCATTTTTTTAATTGCAGTGGAAGCCTCAGAAAAGAAGTTCTTAATTCTCTGTATCTATAACAGAGGTCTCAGTTGAAATACCTGTTTTCTAAGACAAGGCACAACTGACAAACCACACAGCATTTCTAATTTGAATCAATATCAGTAAAATAATTTTCCTTTTGTCTTGGTTTATGAAGGGAAGAATAACTGTTAGAATATCAGAGCCAGGAAGGACCTGGAGATCATCTGGTTCCTTTCTCTTGTGTACAGTCTTAGAAATGTAAAACAACAGAAGGAGAGTGGCCAGAAGTCTTCTCTCTTCCATGTGCTGCTGTGGATGACTCATGGCACCTCTCTGCACATGCCCTCTTTACTGACATTGATTCAGTGTACAGAACAAGATCAGGCCACGGGTGTCAACCCCAAGGCTTCAATTCGACTTCCGACAATCTCTGTGGGCCCCACTCTTTCCTCATGTCGTTCTTCATGTCTGCATTTCTCAGTGTGTAGATGAGAGGGTTGAACAAGGGGGTGATCATGGTATAAAACAGAGCAGACACTTTGTCATCACTGACAGAATCAGCCATGGGGACATAGGTGAAGATGAGGGGCAAGAAGAACATGAGCACAACCATGATGTGCAAGACACGGGTGGAGAGGGCTTTGCGGCAGCCCTCAGATGAGTGAGTCCTCAAGGTGGACAGGATGATGACATAAGAAATTACCAAGGCAACAAAGGTCAGAATGGACAGCACCCCTGTGGTGGTAATGATTATGATTTTCAAGAGCCTCGTGTCAGTGCAGGACAACTTCAACAGGGGGAAGACGTCACAGAAATAGTGGTCTATCTGATTGGGGCCACAGAAGGGAAGTTGAATAATGATCAACACCTGCATCAGTGAATGGATTAAAAGCTCCAATGACAGAAGCCATCACAAGGATGTAGCACGCCCTTCTGCTCATGATGATCACATAGTGAAGGGGTCTATAGATGGCTACATAGCAATCATAGGCCATGGCCACCAAGATAAAGATCTCTGTGGCTCCAAAGAAGTGGGCATGAAACATCTGGCACACGCAGCCACTGAAGGAGATGGTGTTCCACTGAACCAGGAAGTCTGTGATCAGTTTGGGAGCCACTGTGGAAGTGAAACAGATATTCATGAAGGACAGGTAGCTGAGGAAAAAGTACATGGGTTGCTCACCAAGGTGGCCTCCCCTGATGGTAAGAAGAATGGCCAGGTTTTCTGAAAGAATTTCAAGATAGCAAAGTGAAAATATCACAGTGCAGGTAGCCTTCACATCCTCATTGGTAAATAGTCCCAGAAGAATAAATTCAGTAGCATTTTCATTTCCATTTTTTTTCCCATGGGCTTGATTATTTAAAGGGAAAGGATAATATACCTGAAACACTAGACCTTTGGAAATCATTGATTTATTTTCAAAATCTTTTGTTTGTTCAGGAAATACATATATTGATTGTTTATTATGAATCGATCAGTATAATTGGCATTAGGGATACAGAAGTGGATAAAATATATAAACATTTACTCAGAAATAGAGGGCAGGTCATTACAGCAGACTCAATAGTAACAAGAACAGCACAGAAAATCCATCATGATGGTGATGAATTCCAAACCCTCACACTTATCATGAACAGCAGGGTGAATACTTTAAGTACAAAACCCAGTTTTCAGTTCAATTTTAAGATGACATTTCAGTATTACTTAATACTACATAAATTTACTTAATAGAAGTTTTGAAATCCCCAGGGTGTTTAAAAAGCCAATAGGTTGTCTCTTCTTCAGGATGAATACTGTCATTCTCAATTCTTTTACATCGCTAAATTTAAAAGTTAATCACTGCAAAATTCAGAGGTTGAAACCCTATTGCCCAGTGTGATGGTGTTTAGAAGTAGGACCTTTGGGAGGCAATTAGGGTTAGATGGGATCATTCAGGAAGAGCCTCCAGGCTGGGATTAGTGGTTTTATAATGAGATAAAGGGACCAAAACTCTCTATCATGTTAAGAAACCAGGACAAAAGCCCTCACCAGAACCTGACTATGCTGGCACCCTGACCTTGAACTTCCCAGCTCCAGAAATGTGAAAAATAAATGTTTATTATTTGAGCTAAAAAAAAAAATAAAAAAAATAAATAAAATAAAAGTTAATCACATCTAGTGACACTGTATTTCAGCAAATTCATTATGCCAAATGTTAAACCTCTGGATAACAATCTCATAAAATTCCCTTTAGGACTTAAAATAGTGTGTTTTATTAAATGAAGGGAGAGAGAGAGCAACCAACCAATCTGTGGAGAAGAGGGTTGATCCACTGTATGGGCCTCCAGAATGGTTATTGCTTCCTGGACTTTTCCTTTTTTCCCAGTTCATTCTCCTTTCTCATCCAGGAGTTCTCAAGTTCTCATCATGTGAGTCCTGTTGTCAGATTTTCTAGCATTTCTTTGGCTAACAGCAAACTTGCAGAGACACTTGCATTCAGAGATTTTTCTTTACTTCATCTGTTTTACTGCCTTGGATCTCTGAATTGAATCATGTTTCTTCTCTCATCAGGTTTGCTACATGTTCATTGTCAAATCCTGGAATATGTCAGTAAAAGAGGAAGTATATTTGATGCAAATGATCACACTACATCTCTTACTTCCATTCTGCAACCTGGAGTAACCTGATGTAAAATGTGTCACACAACTGCCAAACTGAAGCCAAGTTTTATAAAAAAGTGAATCCTACTGACTGATGAAAATTTGTCAGCAAGCTTGAAAAGAATTAGAACAGCAAGGAATCTGTGCCTTTTGTACTGTATGAGTTCCTATGAAAAATGTTTTGAAAAAATTGCATTCGATATACAAAGAGATTTTCAATAGAACTTTAGACATTTTATGGACAAGTGATTTATGACCATAAAGTTAACAGTTTCTGGTTTAATTTCTTTTGCCAGGGGCTGGGTGGGCAGTATTCTGTAGTAGTGTTGTGAAAGTCCAATTGCAATGGACCTGAAAGGTGATATAAATTTTTTGAATAAAAGCTTGAAAATTCTTTTAATCTTTACCATCCCTCTCTGAAAAGGTAAATTTATCCTTGAACATGGAATTTTGGTGGAAATGTAAACAGATTAAAACCAGTAAACATATTTATGGTTTATGATTAGGAAAGATGAATGTAGTAAAAAAGGTAGTTTGTTCCCAATTAATCAATACAGTCAATATTTAAACACCAAAATTGTGACAAAATTTTTAGTAAAATTTGAAAAGTACATTCCCCAAATTCAGCACTAGTCAATATCCAGCATGGATAAATAAAAATGTCTTTTCAGATATTGAAGTATATTAAAATGTATGACAATTAAAGAAGTATTATGAAATACAGATGACATCACTCAAACACAGGCAATAAACAAACACAAAAATACACTGAATTTAATCTATGTTTAAAATAACATCTCAAAATACTGGATTTCTCTTTAAAATATATTAGTCACAAAAGATTATTTTTCAGATGCTTGAACTATGTAAATGTATCAGATAGAATAAGAACAAATATTTAAGGAGTAATTAGGTAAATTAATTTATACCTTATAATAGGAAATATTTTAAGCAAAAAATTCAAATATATATTATGCTTACATATCATATATGACAGAGTTCCATATGAAGAAAGGGACAAAATGTTCTTGAATCTTTACTTAGTGATACATTATATCCCCTGTTTGAGATCACAGTAATATTTACAACAAAAAAATCATCTTTTAAAATTTTTCCTTTTTTTTAGTTTTTACAGACTGCATTTTGAATCATTGTACACAAATGGTGTACAACTTTTTATTTCTATGGTTGTGCTCAATGTGGATTCTTACCATTTGTGTAATCATGCAAGTAAATAGGGTAATGATGCCTGTCTCATTCCACCATCTCTTTTGAACACAACTTTAAATGAGCTGAAGTCTAGTCTAACATGGAGTAAAGTGGGAGGCAGGACAGGGCCTTATCTCAGGTAAGGCAGGACTCTTCACAAATAACACAATATAACATTACATCTGAAACATGAATCAAAGGCTAAGAAAACTTATATCTTTCTTTTTTGTGGAAAAGTGGCAGAATCATTCCATGTTTTACAATGTCACCTTTAAACAGATTAGGTGCTCCTTTATTATCTTATTTAAAATGCATTTAATTTCTAATTCCAGTGCGAAGTGTAACACAAAATTGTATATATAACTTTGTGACAGCAAGTTTCTTTATCCAGCCATAAAAAATGAAAAGACATAATAGATACCAACTGAATTTACCATTTTTATACAAATCTGAGACTTTTGTTACACCTAATTTTAGTTTGGGGAACACCAACTTGGCAAAGTGCTCTCCTAAGCTTTTCATTTAACTAAGTTTAATTTTTAAAGTATAATTTAGAGTCCAGAGTGTATGGTAATAATAATCACAGGACTTCATGAGTTAACAAAAATCAAAGGATTGCCTGAAATCTCTTATACATTTAGGAAACCGTGTTAATGATGAGAAATTGACTTAGTCAAAGCAAACAGATATAAGACAAATCTTCAAATGACAGTGTCCCTTTTATGTCAGATGCAATGTATAAAAGACAGCATATATTGGTTCTTATAAATAAACAAACTTTCATTTTATAAATGTTTACATAACACTTAGACAAGGATTAGACAGATAGGGTTCTCTGATGCATACATATACCTAGTCATATATTTATGGCGTCAACTCTATTGTTATAACCTAAATAACAGTTTAACCAGTTACAAAATAATAGGTTAAGACTGTAAAACAGATACAAACCCTACACTTTAAGACTTAGTTTCCCCAAGTAATAAAACCTAAAATACAAGAAATTATCTTGATAGATAAAGCAGATCAATGTTTTGAACTCATAGACCTACAAATCTTCCTAACCTCCTACATTGATAAACTTTATCTGTTTTTACTGATAAGAATGAGTTACTGTCCTCATGGTTTTCAGATACTGGATGAAATTCTAATTACTTTTGTGCTAATTGTTGCAAAAGTAATGCTTGCTGTCTTGTTTATTATTGACTTAGCATGATCCCTGTCCAATGTATTGTTTGTCCAGTCACCTGCCATCTTCCACTGTGGACCTCTGAGCTGCTCTGGTGCTGAATGCCCTTAACTGTCCATGTTCAGCCTATGAGAGAACAAGAACTTTGGTTTACTTCCGCCAACTTTGCTCCATTTCAGCAGGAAGCAGTTTGGAGATGTCATGGCCCATTTTTCCATAGAAATGGAATGTGGAAATTGACAGTGGGGAAATGTAACAGTGGTCCACATTATGCTTTGAATACAGCCCTTGCTGCTTTGCCACTGAAACTTATGTTTTAAATGGACATGTTTCTTTCTCTCCCTCTCTTTCTGCTCCTGCCTAATCTCTTCCCTTACCTAATATAAAGGGAAAGTGGACTACCTTTCTTCCCCATCCTAGACATATTCATGTCTCCTTGAATATACACCCACCTAGGAACAAAGTAATCCAGACTTTGAGGATGGTACCAGAAGACCTCAGAAATGACTACCTGCAAAATTAACAAGTGAATTGCAACTCCAACAGAGAATACATGGAATGTAGCCTTTGACTCACCTCTTTAAAAGCCCCCTGTTCCTGCTGATGGTCAGAATCACAGCCTTTGGGACAAGGTGACTCCTGTGTTTTTCCTTTGCTAACAAAACCATAAAACATCTTTTTCATTTTTCTCAAAAAAAAGAAAGAATAATGACAAAATGGTAATTAATCTTTATAATTCCTTCATCTCTATAAAATGAATCTTAGTCACTGAATTTTTGAAAAACAGCAAAATTTGGGTAATGTACAGAAATAAAATTTCAAATGCATAATAGTATATATAAAAATTCTCCCACTGATTACAGTCATGACAAAGAAAATTAAATGACATTGAGATAATTGTGTCATTCATCAGACTTGTAAAAATAAAATGCAAAAACCTATCTATAAAATTGTGATTATTGTTTAGAGAATATCTTTGACCAAGTGAAACCACTCCACAAAGACATCACGAGAATATTTACTGAAGCCTTGTTCACACTTGAAAAAGGGAATTGATCTAAGTATCTCCTAATAATAGAATGATGAAATAAGCTGTGATATATTTCATTATGAAATTATAGGTAGAAAGTTAAGTGAGTCTACACAGAAAATATAATTTGGATGAAACATCAAGATATACTGTTGAAAAGAAAGCAAATAAGATACATATAGATGGAAAAACCATGATAACAATTTTGTTCCAAAATCATAAAGAATACCAGGGAGTATCAATAATGTTTATAAATAATTAGGAAAATGTATGGAAGGAAACATGTACATCTGAGGAACTAAAGGGGTGATGTGCAAAAGGGATTATAATCAAAATATAGTGTTCAAATTTCTTTATTAATAATTAAACATTAAATTAATATTGTTTCATTAAAATTTTATTGGAATTCAGTGAACCTTTACATAACTTGTTGCTAAGTAGTTACTGCATTGTTTCCTTAATTACTTAAATGACTGTAGATATAGATGCTAATACCTAAATATTATACTTCATGAACCACCATATAAAATGTAATATACCTAGCTAGATACATTTCTGTGCCTCACACATATATAGAGAATATTTGATTTAAGGAAACAGGCAATATCCTTATATCTGCATCTTACTATACACATTTCTGAATTTGATTTTTGTATAAGCAAGAATAAACTCTTGGTATACATTTAAATTACCAATAGAATTTGAATAAATTTCATGATTGATCTCTGTAATTTAATAACTGACATTGAGGACTCAATGTATAAATTTCTCTTGTTTGGCTTTTTTTTTTTTTGTCAGACTAACACTATCTCTTATCATAGTTTTAAAGGAACAGAGAATAAATTTGGAACAGGTCAGAGAAGATGCTGAATTCCCAGGGCATATTACAAAGACTGACAGTATCTGACCCCTGTGCACTGAGGAGACAGACATACCATCATATTTAAACTATCTCTGCTGCAATAAGTTTCATTCCTCTACAAAGGAATGAAAAAGGAAAAATACCTGTGAGGTTAACAGTCATCTTGATTTCTGTAGTCTACAGAAATTGTCCTCTTAGGAAACAAGATTTACCTCTATCTCCTAAAACATAATTCATAATTTTATCTAGAAGGGAGGGAGGGAGGCTATCGTCGTGGGTGATTGTGCTGCCTTGATTTAGACTGAGTGGATTCCAGTGTATGGTCCACCTTTTAATCATTGAATAATTAATCAGGTAAAAGCACTCTTTTTGAAATAAAATTAGTTATATATGAATACAATATCTTTATTATATTTATGTATTTTTATATGGTACTAAGGATCAAATCCAGTGCCTCACATAAGCTAGGCAAGCAGCTCTACCACTGAGCTACAACCCCATCTCAGAGTACATCACTCTTTGAGCCTGGGTTTTTTCATCAATAAAAAAAGTGAAAATGTTATTTAACACATAGGATTCTTGTGAAAATCAAAGAAAAATGTTTATATAAAATAGGTAAAAATATGTGAATTTAACACATTTTAGGAACTAAGTATTGTCCTTTATTTTTATTTTTTTTAATTTTTTTTTATTGTAAACAAATGGGATACATGTTGTTTCTCTGCCTGTACATGGCGTAAAGGCATACCATTTGTGTAATCATAAATTTACATAGGGTAATGTTGTTTGATTCATTCTGCCATTTTTTCCCTTCTCCCCCACCCCTCCCACCCCTCCACTCCCTCTATACAGTCCTTCCTTCCTCCATTCCTGCGCCATTCCTAAACCCAACTCCAACCCCAACACTAACCCCTCCCACCCCCCATTATGTGTCATCATCCACTTATTAGCGAAATCATTCTTCCTTTGGTTTTTTGAGATTGGCTTATCTCACTTAGCATGATATTCTCCAGTTTCATCCATTTGCCTGCAAATGCCATAATTTTATCATTCCTTATGGCTGAGTAATATTCCATTGTATATATATACCACAGTTTCTTTATCCATTCATCAATTGAAGGATATCTAGGTTGGTTCCACAATCTGCCTATTGTGAACTGAGCAGCTATGAACATTGATGTGGCTGTATCTCTGTAATATGCTGATTTTAAGTCCTTTGGGTATAGACCAAGGAGTGGGATAGCTGGGTCAAATGGTGGTTCCATTCCAAGTTTTCTAAGGAGTCTCCATACTGCTTTCCAGAGTGACTACACTAATTTGCAGCCCCACCAGCAATGTATGAGTGTACCTTCTTCCCCACATCCTCTCCAACCCCTGTTGTTGCTTGTATTCTTGATAATCGCCATTCTAATTGGGGTGAGATGGAATCTTAGGGTGGTTTTGATTTGCATTTCTCTTATTACTAGAGATGTTGAACATTTTTCCATATGTTTGTTGATTGCTTGTAGATCTTCTTCTGTGAAGTGTCTACTCATTTCCTTAGCCCATTTGTAGATTGGATTATTTGTATTCTTGGTGTAGAGTTTTTTGAGTTCTTTATAGATTCTGGAGATTAGTGCTCTATCTGAAGTATGATTGGCAAAGATTTTCTCCCACTCTGTAGGCTCTTTCTTCACATTGCTGATAGTTTCATTTGCTGAGAGAAAACTTTTTAGTTTGAATCTATCCCAGTTATTAATTCTTGCTTTTATTTCTTGTGCTATGGGAGTCCTGTTGAGGAAGTCTGGTCCTAAGCCGACATGTTGAAGCTCTGGACCTACTTTTTCTTCTATAAGATGCAAAGTCTCTGGTCTGATTCCAAGATGCTTAATCCATTTTGAGTTTAGTTTCGTGCATGGTGAGAGATATGGGTTTAGTTTCATTCTGTTGCATATGGAATTCCAATTCTCCCAGCACCATTTGTTGAAGAGGCTGTCTTTTCTCCATTGTATATTTTTGGACCTTTGTCTAGTATGAGAAAATTGTATTTATTTGGGTTTGTGTCCGTGTCTTCTATTCTGTACTATTGATCCACCTTTCTATTTTGGTACCAATACCATGCCGTTTTGTTACTATTGCTTTGCAGTAGAGTTGAAGATCTGGTATTGAGATACCCCCTGCTCACTCTTTCTGCCAAGGATTGCTTTAGCTATTGCTGGGTTTTTTATTCTTCCAGAAGAATTTCATAATTTCTTGCTCTATTTCTGTAAGGTACATCATTGGGATTTTAATTGGAATTGCATTGAATCTGTATAACACTTTTGGTAGTATGGCCATTTTGACAATATTAATTCTTCCTATCCAAGAACATGGGAGATCTTTCCATCTTCTAAGCTTTTCTTTAATTTCTTTCTTTAGTGTTCTGTAGTTCTCATTGTAGAGGTCTTTCACCTCTTTTGTGAGATTGATTCCCAAGTATTTTATTTTTTTTGAAGCTATTGTGAATGGGGTAGTTTTCCTAATTTCTCTTTCTGAAGATTCATCGCTTATGTATAAAAATGCCTTAGATTTATGTGCATTGATTTTATATCCCGCTATGTTACTGAATTCACTTATGAGATCTAAAAGTTTTCTGGTGGAATTTCCTGGTTCCTCTAAGTATACAATCATATAATCAGCAAATAGGGATAGTTTGAGTTCTTCTTTTCCTATTCGTATCCCTTTAATTTCTTTGATCTGTCTAATTGCTCTGGCTAGAGTTTCAAGGACGATATTGAATAGAAGTGGTAAAAGAGGGCATCCCTGCCTTGTTCCAGGTTTTAGAGGGAATGCTTTCAGTTTTTCACCATTTAGAATGATATTAGCCATGGACTTAGCGTAGATGGCCTTTAAAATGTTAAGGAATGTCCCACTATCCCAATTTTTTCTAGTGTTTTGTGCATGAAGGGGTGCTGTATTTTATCAAATGCTTTTTCTGCATCTATTGAAACAATCATGTGATTATTGACTTGAAGTCTATTGATATGGTGAATTACATTTATTGATTTCCTGATGTTGAACCAACCTTGTATCGCTGGGATGAAACCCACTTGTTCATGGTGCACTATCTTTTTAATATGTTTTTGTATGCGATTTGCTAAAATTTTGTTGACAATTTTTGCGTTGATGTTCATTAAGGATATTGGTCTGAAATTTTCTTTCCTTGATGTGTCTCTGTCTGGTTTAGGTATCAGGGTAATATTGGCTTCATAGAATGAGTTTGGGAGGGTTCCCTCCTCTTCTATTTTATGGAATACTTTGAGAAGTATTGGAATGAGCTCTTCTTTAAAGGTTTTGTAGAACTCGGCTGAGAACCCATCTGGTCCTGGACTTTTCTTTGTTGGTAGGCTTTTGATGACTTCTTCTATTTCATTACTTGAAATTGGTCTATTTAAATTGTGTATGTCCTCCTCGTTCAGTTTAGGCAATTCATATGTCTCTAGAAACCTGTTGATGTCTTCGAAATTTTCTATTTTGTTGGAGTATAGGTTTTCAAAATAGCTTCTAATTATGTTTTTATTTCAGTCGTGTCTGTTGTGATATTTCCTTGTTCATTCCGAATTTTAGTAATTTGGGTTTTCTCTCGTCTTCTCTTTGTTAGTGTGGCTAAAGGCTTATCAATTTTGTTTATTTTTTCGAAGAACCAACTATTTATTTTGTCAATTTTTTGTATTGTTTCTTTTGTTTCAATTTCGTTGATTTCAGCTCTGAGTTTAACTATTTCTTGTCTTCTACTACTTTTGGTGTTGGTCTGTTCTTCTTTTTCTAGGGCTTTGAGTTGTAGTGTTAGGTCATTTATTTTTTGACTTTTACTTCTTTTATTGAATGCGCTCCATGAAATAAATCTTCCTCTAAGTACTGCTTTCATAGTGTCCCAGAGATTTTGATATGATGTTTCTTTGTTCTCATTTACCTCCAAGAATTTTTTGATTTCCTTCCTAATATCTTCTGTTATCCATTCATCATATAATAGCATATTGTTTAATCTCCAGGTGTTGGAGTAGTTTCTGTTTTTTACTCTTTCATTAATTTGTAACTTCAATCCATTATGATCTGATAGAATACAAGGTAGTGTCTCTATCTTCTTGTATTTGCTGACATTAGCTTTGTGGCATAATATATGGTCTATTTTAGAGAAGGATCCATGTGCTGCTGAGAAGAAAGTGTATTTGCTCTTGGTTGGATGGTATGTTCTATAAATGTCTGTTAAGTCCAAATTATTAATTGTGTTATTGAGATCTATGGATTCTTTGTTCAATTTTGTTTGGAAGATTTGTCAAATGGTGAGAGAGGCGTGTTAAAATCACCTAGTGTTATTGTGTTATGGTCTATTTGGTTTCTAAAATTGAGAAGGATTTGTTTAACATACATGGATGAGCCACTGTTTGGGGCATAGATGTTTATGATTGATATATCTTGCTGATTTATGCTTCCCTTAAGCAGTATGAAATGTCCTTCTTTATCCCTTCTGACTAACGTTGGCTTGAAGTCCACATTATCTGAAATGAGAATGGATACTCCAGCTTTTTTGCTGAGTCCATGTGCATGGTATGTTTTTCCCCATCCTTTCACCTTTAGTCTATGGGTATCTCTTTCTATGAGGTGAGGCTCTTGCTGGCAACATATTGTTGGATTTTTCTTTTTAATCCAATCCGCCAGTCTATGTCTTTTGATTGATGATTTCAGGGCATTAACATTCAGGGTTATTATTGAGATATGATTTGTATTCCCGGTCATTTGGTTCATATTTAAAATTTTTGACACATCTTTGTTCCTCCTTTATTTGACAGTTCCTTTAGGATAATTCCTCCCTTTGCTGATTTGCTTCTTTGTTTTTTATCTCTTCCTCATGAAATATTTTGCTCAAAATGTTCTGTAATGCTGGTTTTCTTTTTGTAAATTCTTTTAGCTTTTGTTTATCATGGAATGATTTTATTTCATTGTCAAATTTGAAGGTAAGTTTTGCTGGGTATAAGATTCTTTGTTGGCATCCGTTTTCTTTCAGAGTTTGAAAAATGTTGTTCCAGGCCCTTCTAGCTTTTAGGGTCTGAATTGAAAAATCTGCTGATATCCGTATTGGTTTCCCCCTGAATGTAATTTGGTTCTTTTCTCTCACAGCCTTTAAAATTCTGTCTTTATTTTGTATGTTAGGTATTTTCATTATAATGTGCCTTGGTGTGGGTCTGTTGTAATTTTGTGTATTTGGAGTCCTATAAGCCTCTTGGACTTGATTTTCCATTTCATTCTTCAGATTTGGCAAATTTTCTGATATTATTTCATTGAATAGATTGTTCATTCCTTTGGTTTGTTTCTCTAAGCCTTCCTCAATCCCAGTAATTCTCAAATTTGGCCTTTTCATGATATCTCATAGTTCTTGCAGATTCTGTTCATGATTTCTTACCATCTTCTCTGTTTGTTCAACTTTGTTTTCGAGGTTAAATATTTTGTCTTCAATATCTGAAGTTCTGTCTTCCAGGTGTTCTATCCTATTGGTTATGCTTTCTATGGAGTTCTTAATTTGCTTTGTTGTTTCCTTCATTTCAAGGATTTCTGATTGGTTTTTTTTCAATATCTCTAACTCTTTATTGAAATGATCTTTTGCTTCCTGAATTTGCTCTGTTAACTGTCGATTGGTGCGATCATTCAATGCCTGCATTTGCTCTTTCATCTCAGCGTTTGCTTCCCTAATCATTTTAATTATGTACATTCTGAACTCCCTTTCTGTCATTTCTTCTGCCATGCTGTCATTGGATTTTATTGATGTAACATCTAGATTTTTGGAGGGCATTTTCTTCCCTTGTTTTCTCATATTGTTCAGGAATCAGTGGGTCATTAAGATATTGCAGATTTCCTCTATCGACTTATAATGTCCCTGAAGATTGCTAATATATCACCTCTTATCCTTCAGTAGCCTGAAGTCTTGGAGGAAGTTGATAATGCGGAGCTCCACAAAGAATCTGCCTCTCTAGGGGTGGTGACCTTCAGGTGGTGTATATTCCCTGCTTGTGGGCAGAGGTGCCTCCACTTGTTGACCAATGGTCATCCAATGGGGAACTAGGATGTGGGCTGAGGCAAGTCCCGTTTGTGCCTGTGTCTCTGGTTTTACTGTCCCTGTGGGAAAACCTCCCCAGCAGGGAAGACTCACTCGGTGGGGATGTCTTGCTGGTCAGTTGCCCTCCTAGAGGTTCTCCTCTATCTACAACTACCACCTGGGCTGGGCTGCCTTCCTCTGTAACGTTCCCAGGGGCCCGGACCTACCTCCTGGGCCTGGGATCCTCACCCTTCGTGGGCGAGTCTCCTTAGGCTACCTCTCTCAGAGAATCTGCCCGCAGTCCTGGAAACTTTGCTCCACCCCTAGGCGTGTCTCTGTGCGGCTCTTCCAGCAAGAAGCCACCTAGCTCCTGGGACCTTGCTCTACACCTAATTGCCTGCTATGTGGCCCCTCCTCTGAGCCACCACCTGGAGCCTCATACAATAGCTCTGAGACCCAGAGACCTGCCACACACCTCCTCCTCCGGACAGCCGCCCGGTTTCCGACGCAGTCACTAGCAGTCCAAGCAACTCACTTCGAGTCTCCTCCTCCCGCCAACTGCCCGTAGCCCTAGGCAGTCACTCTGAGTCCAAGTGACCCGCCCTGTTCCTCTTCCTCCTCCTTGGGGTAGCCCCCCCGGGTGTTCAGGAGCGGTGGCTCTGAGACCAAGTGACCCACAGCGCTCCTCCTCCAGGCAGGCCACCGGTGTTCAGGAGCAGTCGATTTTAGTCCAATCAATTCACCACTTGCCTCCTCCTCTGGCAACCGCCTGTGGCTCTGATGCAGTCACTCCTAGATCAAGCGACCCACCGCGCTCCTCCTCCAGGCAGGCCACTGGTGTTCTGGAGCGGTCGTTCTGAGTTCAAACAGCTCGCTACGCAGCTCCTCCTCTGGCAACTGCCTGTTCCTCTGATGCAGTCAGTCCTAGACCAAGCGACTCGCCGCGCTCCTCCTCTTCCTCCAGGCAACCTCCCAGTGTTCAGGAGTGGTTGTTCTGAGTTCAAACAGCTCACCATGCAGCTCCTCCTCTGGCAACCACCTGTGGCTCTGATGCAGTCACTCCTAGACCAAGCCACCCGCCGTGCTCCTCCCCTTCCTCCAGGCAACCTCCTGGTGTTCAGGAGTGCTTGCTCTGAGTTCAAACAGCTCGCCACACAGCTCCTCCTCAGGCAGCCACCCGGAGCCCCAGTGGTTGCTCCGAGTCCAAGCGCTGTGCTGAGCCGCCTCCTCTACAATGATCCCAGTTGTCCGTGTTTACTGCTCCTGTGGGGGGAGGGGTGTCTCGCCGAACAACTCTACTTCACAAAGTTCCCTGCAGTTCCGGGGCTACCGCCCCATCCGGGACACCTCCCCAAAGGGAGAGACTCACCCCGCGGCTTTGAGTTGGTCCCAAGCCTCTCACTATCTCCTCTTTTGAATCACGCGTCCTGGAGCAACATGAAATGCAGCCGCCCTCTAGTCCGCCATCTTGAAAAACCCCTGTCCTTTATTTTTAAATTTAAAAATATTAATGCTCTCAAAATTTTTAAGATCAAGGAAGCCTGGAATATAAATTATCTTCATTAGATTTGCCGAGCCACCAAGTACAGATTTCTACAGAATTTCATACTTATTTCATAACTACTGTAGTGAAAGTTACCAGAATATGGGGTATCTAAAAGGATTTCTGACTTCACAGATCTAAGAACTGAAATCAAGCTAACACATTTACTTGAGAAGTCTTCTAATATAATATCTACAGGTAATCTCTATTAAATAAATAAAAATAACAGAATCAAACACTTCCACAAAATCATATCTCTATATTATACTGATTATTTCATAGATTATATTCTCTGTTTGTTAAAGAAGTGATATATATTCATATATAGCATGTGTATACATATATATCATATACACATGTATACCTTATGTATTTATATATACACATTCTATTTTTTTCCACCTTTTGACCCAGTTATCCCACTCCTTGATATATACCCAAAGGACTTAAAATCAGCATACTACAGTAACACAGCCACATCAATGTTTATAGCAACTCAGTTCACAATAGCTAGATTGTGGAACCAACCTAGATGCCCTTTAACAGATGAATGGATAAAGAACCTGTGGTATGTATACACAATGGAATATTATTCAGCCATAAAGAAAAATAATAAATGGCATTTGCAAGTAAATGGATGGAACTGGAGAATATCATGCTAAGTGAAATAAGCCAAGACCAAAAAATCAAACGTCAAATGTTTTCCCTGATAAGTGGAGAATGATATGTAATGGGGGTGGGGGTGTGGGGAGGGAGAGAAGAACGGGGAAATTTTAGATTATGTAGAAGGAAATGAGAGGGAGGGGGGTATGAAAAATGGCGGAAAGAGACAGACATCATTACCCTATGTACATGTATGATTACACAAATGGTATGAATCTACATTGTGTACAACCATAGAAATGAAATGATGTACCACATTTGTGTACAATTAATCAAAATGCAGTCTGTAAAAAATTAAAAGATAAATAGAAAAGTACATAAAAAATAAAAACTAAAAATTAGAAAAAAAGAAATAGTAAATTATTTTATGATTTGAACTTCATTTGTGGATACTGAAATTTTTTTCTGTAACACCACAATCAACTTTAATGCCAAAATTTTGTGGAATAATGATTAACTAAGACCAGGAGGAGACACCCTCAGTTCATCTGCCATGACCATTATTTGTCATAGAAAAAGCCCACCCCCCCAACTCTATTGGCATCTATTTCATCTTGAGAAATTAAGGAAGCACTGTGGCTCAGTGACAGAGCACTGACTCAGCATTTGTAACCCTGGGTTCCATCTGCAGTACCACAGAATAAATGAGTAAAGAAAGTTAAATTTATCAATTAATCAAAATCAAATTTCTATAATTTTCTTGTTTTTATTCTGCTTATTGCTCATTTTATTTATTTGCTAACACTGTATGATTTTTAGCCTTCTCTTACTATCAGAAATAGAACAAAAACATTAAAAAATTTATCTTACTCTCCTTTGTAGGATGTAGGTAGGAGTCCCAAATTTGAAATTCAGACTTCGGTACAGTATTCTCATTGTCAATTTTCTGTTAGAATAGATTCCTTAAAACTGTGTTATAAACCATGAAAATGAAAAATGATGACTTCAGCTAGAACAATCTAAAACTTATAAAAAATAGTTGCCACCCAGCTATATTTTTAGAATATTTATCCATGGGGGAAAATGGAAAATGTTCTCAAAAAACAGGAAAATCATGGTACATAATGCTGTGATTATTTGAAATGATGACTTTTACATAGACTCAGACATGCAAGAAAAAACAAAACTGAGGAAGATGTAAAAATGAGATGAAAATATAAGAACTGACATTTGTCTTCATTCAATTCCAATCAGTTTGAAGCAATATCTTTATTCTTGAATTCAAAAGAACAAATGAAAAAATTATAAATTCTAACCCCAAATAAGAAGTAGATATCTTAAGAAGAAAAGCAGTGAAAAAAATCCTCATGCTTTGTATCTGACTCTCAAATTATATTCAAAATAAAAAATATATCTTAAAAATTCAGTGTGTACTCAGAATGAGAATTTTTTCACAATACTGCAAGAGACAAATCAGATGCGTATTGCCCTTTTGCCTTTTCTTTCTTGCTTGCAATAATGGGCATCCAAGACCAGTTCCTTAAATGCAGGAGAATAGAGGTTCCTGAAGAAACTGCATGTAGAGTTGGGAGAGGTATTTAAAGGCACAGAGGGTCTTGGGTACAAGTCCATTGATAAACCCTGTGGTAATTCTTAGACAAATTAGCAACCAGAAACTCATATGACTTTGCTGCTTGGGTTTTCTAATGCAATTATTAAATTGTATTAAATACTTAATATTTTAAATATTTAAGATAGGTTTATGGTGACCAATAATTTAAAAAAGTAATCCTCAGACTGTTTATGTGAGAAGTGAACCTTTATGTATTCATTGTAAATATTGATCATCTTCCTCTTCTGTTATCATGGCCGATAAAACTTAAATACTCCCATTTCCATAAGGTTTTTCCTTAGTACATTGCCTTCCCTAAAACCTTATTCCATACCCCAGGTCATTGAATTGAATTCCCAATGACAAACATCTCCAGATCACTTGATTGTTCTTTCACAGTTAAATACTGTGTTTTGTTTTAATTAAATTCCTCTTCTCTTCCTTTCTCAAACTACTATTAATCAAGTGACATTAGGATCTATTCTTTCTGGCCTTTTATCTATTAGTTTCAAACATTCTTTAAAATGTGCTAGAAATTGTTAAAAGCACAATAAAATTAGTTTTAACACATATATTTTAATTTTATGTATGATATAGCACTGTTAATATTTCCACAGAAGCACAAGGAGGTAATTGGTAAGTTGATGCAGCTAAAAAGCTACATTTCCACTACAATAACTATGGATGGTCACACTTTATAAAGAGTTGATCCATAGGAAGGACTTATGAATTTACAGTACAAAATATGATAATGAAATAATGAGCTATTTCAAAATCAATTTTAAAGTTTGAATTATAGAGGTAGGATTCAAGTAAAATTAGGACTTTCAAAAACCATTTGCTGCTATTGAAGATGTAAGTTACATATTTTCCTCCAAATCGTACAGTCCATTCACAGTGGAAATTCAGCAACAATGAAAAACATTTCTAAGAAAATCTTCATTATTTTTGTGATGGTGGCAAAATAAACCCTACTTGAAGGATTAATTTAAATTTCTTTCTTGAGCTATGCATATAACTGTATTTAACTGAGAACATAATAAACTTTGAAGATGATTTTTTCACTTTATTTGTATTGCTACATACTAAATATACTGAATAGTGGGTTTTATTGTGGCATAGTTACATATGCATATACAATAATTTATTTAATTTCATCATCCAGCACTATCCATTGCCTTCCCCTCTGTCCCCCTTCCTCTGATCTCCTTCCTTTAATCTATTGGTCTTCCTTATACTTTCATGAGATTACTTGCTTTCCTTCTTCCCCTGGGGCTTCTATTTATATTATGGTTCCAATATGTGGTGTCTTCCAAAAGCTCATAGGTGAGACAACAACAGTACTTCAGATTGAGTGCTAATTTCCAGAATATAAAAAGAACTCAAAAAACTCTACACCAAGAATACAAATAACCCAATCAACAAATGGGCTAAGGAAATGAACAGACACTTCACAGAAGAAGATCTACAAGCAATCAACAAACATATAAAAAAATGTTCAACATCTTTATTAATAAGAGAAATGCAAATCAAAGCTACACTGAGATTCCATCTCACCCCAATTAGAATGGCGATTATCAAGAATACAAGCAACAATAGGTGTTGGCGAGGATGTGGGGAAAAAGGTACACTCATATATTGCTGGTGGGGTTGCAAATTACTGCAGCCACTCTGGAAAACAGTGTGGAGATTCCTTAGAAAACTTGGAATGGAACCACCATTTGATCCAGCTATCCCATTCCTTGGCCCATACCCAAAGGAATTAAAATCAGCATACTACAGTGATGCAGCCACATCAGTGTTCATAGCTGCTCAATTCACAATAGCCAGTTTGTGGAACAACCTAGATGCCCTTCAATTAATGAATGTATAAAGAAACTGTGGTACATATATACAATGGAATATTACTCAGTCATAAAGAATAATAAAATTTTGGCATTTGCAGGCAAATGGATGAAATTGGAGAATATCATGTTAAGTGAGATAGACCAATCACAAAAAAATAGGATGAATAATCTCTCTGATAAGCAGATGATGACATATAATAGGGGGTGGGAGGGAGGCAAGAACGGAGTAAGGATGGACTGTATAGAGGGAAAAGAGGGGTGGGATGGGTGGAGGAGAAGGAAAAAAATGACAGAATAAATCAAACACCATTGCCCTATGTAGATATATGATTGCATGGATGGTATGTCTCTGCTTCATGTACAGAGAAACAAGATGTATCCCATTTGTTTGCAATGAAATAAATTTTAAAAAAAAGAAAGTGAAATATTTGAGTTATGAGCCTTAACCCAGCCAGTGTATTAATCCTCTGATAGGGATTAACTGGGTGGTAACTATAGGGAAATAGAATGTAACTGGAGGAGGTTGTCATTAGGGGCTTTCCCTTAGGGTGTATATTTTGTCCCTGGTGAGGGGAATTTCTCTCTCTCTCTCCTTCCCTTTCCCTCTCCCTCTCCCTCTTCCTCCTCTCTCTAGCTCTGTCTGCTTCCTGCTGCAACATCCCAAACTTCTTTCTTGTGCCACACTCTTACAGCATGATTTTCTGCCTCACCTCAGACCCTGAGGAGTGGAGTCTTCAGCATATGTACTGAGATCTCTCAAACCATGAGTCTCAAAATTAATGAAAAAAAAAAAGTAGTCTACATTTTCCCCATGTCCTGAGACTCTGAGGCTGAATTTAAAGGTAATGGCCTTCTTACTTTGATAGAAAATTATTCTAGGCAGTATAGTATTCAGGCAGTGGCAAAGACAGTGCTGGCAGCTTTTAGTCAAATTTATTTTGATAATCAGGAGTAGAAAGCAAAACAGAAAGATTTGAGAAACTTGCAGTGAGAGCAGAAAACTGAGCTAAGGAATATGTGGTTGTTTATAACATAGGTACTAAAGAAACACTAAAGAATTTTCTCTGAGACAATAAGAAAGATGGCTTGAGGACATCTCAGGAATTAGCAAGACCACACTCATCTCAAACCCAAGGATGTAAATGTAAAAATTCCCTTAGCCAGAGACAAGTGGGTCACCCTGCTTGCACAAAGAAGGCCAGGAAAATTTTTGCACCTTGTTCAGCCACCTAGGCACTTGGAGGTTACTGAAACCATGGTCCCTAGAATTTTGGCTACTGCTGGAGATGGTGGCAGATCTTGGCATCAACTGTGTGGGGCTGTTTCTTCAGGATTGCATTATGCTGGAGTTAGGGGATAATGGAGGCTTCCACCAAGATTTCAAAGGCCTAGGGGGCCAGGTAAAGTGCACATGGAATGGACTTCTTACATGCTGCGCTGGAGTTATTGTGACTATTGGGACTTTTGGAAATGGACTAAATATATTTTTTGCATTGTGAGATAGATGGGCATGAGCTTTTGGAGGCCAGGGGTAGAATTTTGATATGATGCCCTCAAGAGCTCATGTATGAGAAAATTCAAGAAACCCAGAAGGTGAAATGATTGAATTATGAAAGCCTTAACCTAATCAGTGCATTAATCTCCTGATAAGGATTAACTGGGTGGTAGTAACTATAGGCAGTAGGGTGTGACTAGAGGAGGTGGGTCATTTGGGATGTGCCTTTGGTGTGTGCAGTCCTAAAAAATAATGAAATTCATTCTTTTAACTTTTTTGATAAATCTTCATATATTTTGTCCCTGATGAGTGGGTCCTCCCTCACTCTCTCTCTCTCTCTCTCTCTCTCTCTCTCTCTCTCTCTCTCTCCCCCCCTCTGTCTCCCTCTCTCTCCCTCTCCTTTCTGGTGCCACTTCCCCATCTGCTTTCCTCTGCCACACTCTTCCACCATGATGTTCTGTCTCACCTTGAGCCCCAAAGAATGGGGTCAGCTGATTATGGACTGAGACCTCTGAAAACATGAGTGCCAAATGAATTTTTCCTCCTGTTTAATTGTTCATGTCATGTATTTTGATTGAAGCAGCAAAATAACTGACCAAAACAGAGAGAAAACATGGTATTTGTCTTTCCAAGTCTGCCTTATGTTACTTAACATGATGTTCTCCATTTCCATCCATTTTCCTGCAAATTACACAATTTTATTCTTCTTTATGACTAAATAAAAATCTACTCTGTATATGTGTATGTGTGTGTGTAATTTTCTCTATCCATTTGTCTGTTGATGGACACACCTAAGCTGATACCATAATTTGACTATTGAGAATCATGCTACAGTAAAGATGGATATACATGTATTTTAAAAATACATTGCCTTGGTAAATGCTAAAGAGTGGTATATAGCTGGAAGTTATGGTAGCTTCATTTTAACTTTTTTGAGAAACCTTCATACTTGGCTATACTAATTCACAAAAAGGTGCTCAGGGGTTTCCCCCCATAACCTCACCAGCATTTATTGTTTTTTAACAGATGCAGAAATTCTTAATAAAATATTAACAAACAACATTCAAAATCACATTAAGGAAATTGTACACCATGATCAAGCTGTATCATTCTACTCTGTTAATATTTCATCTATTTTGATAAAATTCCCTCTTTTGTTTCCTTTTTTTCTCTTTCTTTCTTTTTTTAAAATTATCACCCAAACAAACTTAGTTTGGATTAGCTTTCTCAAGTTAGAGAAAATATTTGAATTTTGACTTTTGGGGACTGACTAATTTCACTTAGCATGGTGGTTCCTTCCATTTTCTAGCAAATGCCATAATTTCATTCTTTTTTAGGACCGAGAAATTCTCCAATGTGTGCATATGCCATACTTACTTCATCCATTGATCTATTGAAGGACAGTTAAGTTGTTTCCTTAGTTTAGGTATTGTGAGAATATAGTGCATGATGGTCAAGTGGGTTTCACCCCAGAGTTGCAAGCTTGGTTCAATATACAGAAATCAATAAATTAATTCACCACATAAATAGAGCCAATGTCAAGAATCACATAAATATCTCAATAGATGCAGAGAAAGCATCTATTGAGCATTTACATGTGTGTGTGACAAATCCACATAAATATAGTTGTCTCATACTAGACAAAGGTGCCAAAAAATTCACTGGAGAAAACATAGCCTATTCAACAAATGGTACTGGGAAAAATGGAAAGCCACATGTAACAAAATGAAATTAAACCTTTATCTCTCACCCTGAATAAAAATCGACTCAAAGTGGATCAGTGACTTAGGCACTAGAACAGAGTCTGTGCCTACTAGATGAAAAAGTAGACCCAAACTGTATGTCAGCCTAGGGTCTGACATCCTTAATAAGACCCCTAAATCTCAAGAAGTTAAATCAAGAGTCAATAAAGGGGATGAACTCAATCTAAAAAGCTTCTCAGCAAAAGAAATAGCCAATAATGTGAAGAGAGAGCCTATCAAATGGGAGAAAATCTTCATCATAATCACCTCAGATTAACCTTTAATCTCTAGAATATATAAAAACTCAAAAAACTTAACACCAAAAAACAAAGCCAATCAATAAATAGGCTAAGGTACTGAACAGCCACTTTATAGAAGAAGATATATAATTGATAACAGATTTAAGGAAAAATATTCAACATCTCTAGCAATTAGAGAAATGCAAAACAAAAGTACTTTAAGATTGCATCTCACTCCAGTCAGAATGGCAATTTTCAAACATCCAAGCAAAATAGGTGTTGCCAAGGATGTGGGGAAAAAGTACACTCATACATTGCTTGTGGGAATGCAAAATGGTGCAACCACTATGGAAAGCAGTAAGGAGATTCCTCAGAAAACTTGGAATGGAGCGACCATTTGACTCAGGTAACCTGCTTCTTGGCCTATAATCAAGGAACTTAAAATCAGCATACTACAGCAGAGAAATAAGCAGAAAAATTACATTTTTGTGGACAGTTCATCATGTTTAACAGTTATTACAATTCCTAAAGCACATATTTATTAATTTTCTTTTTCATAGCACAATGTAATAAAAGAAAGAGAATAATAAGGTGTATCCAGATGATCTATTTGTATAAAAATATGAAGGATCACATTGACATAGAAGAATGGAGAACTGAAGCTCCAAATCTCTCTTCTTGTATCCCAGTGAAAGAAAATGTAATTTCAAGTCTGACAGTAAAGTGAATGTAAAGTAAGTCTCATGCAAAGAACACTGAAGAGACTGGTAGTCCCCCAGCAGAATACAACAAAGGAAATAGTGTTGCTTCTACATATATTGCTGCTTGCTATTTTTCAGGAGAACTGGATTCCACCTTATGTAGTCTTTACCATAGATGTTTATCTCCTCCTCTATATTGAACCAGGGAGTTTTTGATCCCTGCTGGTCCTATAGGAACAGTCTTGGTGAGCATCCTATTCAAGAGTGCTTCATTTACAAGTCAATCCTACACTCATGTGGGTTGTGGTGCCAGTGACCAAGCGAACCTCATCTTAGTGCACCTGAACTATTAACAAACTTTTCCTTTTGAGATACATGAAGAAACCTATGGTCATAAATCCACCCTTTACAATGACCTCAGTAGACCCTGTCAGGAGTCAACCCCATTGGTCTTTCCTTTTTGACATGTTTTTTAATTGCTCCCCTTTGTTTTGCACTGTTCATTCTCAGGGTTAGTTTAAACATTTTTTTCCTATAAGTCACTCAGTTATTCATTATCTTTAAAAGCAGTTTAAAGAAATTCTATAACCCTGCCATATTATTGGTTTGCTTTCTACTGCTCATTATTACCTCCTAACAACATGCATAGATTTTGAAAATTCAAGTCTTTCAAAAATGTGCCAAATGAATAGCAATATAATCATATTTTCCCCATCCTCTCTTTAAAAGATATTTTTTCTTAACTTCTTAGGATTTCTCAATTTAAAATAAGCTTATGGGCTGGTGTCATAGCTCAGTGGTAGAGCGCTTACTTTACATGCACAAGGCACTGGGTTCAATTATCATCATGACATAAATAAATACAATAAATAAGTTAAATGTATTGTGTCCATCTACAACTAAAAATTAAATAATCTTTTAAAATATAAATAAGCTTATGTCAATATATACATATACTTGCTATTTCCTAGGGTGATTATATTCACAGAAGGGAAAGATGTTATTCTATAACTTCTTTTCATAGAGTAAACACCTTGACTGTGGTCCCATAACAGCATGTACAAATGAAGTCCCATGGTCTGAGCACTCTGGACCTGAGTGTTCTTACCACAGAATATACAATGGAGACCACAAGAGAAAGTTCTCTTTCAGAGAAGGTTAAAGCAGCTGGCAGTGTGAGAAGATGAGATGAATGTGGATATTCAATGTTGCAATTGAGCAGGTGACCAAATGTTTGGGAGATAATAACCCAGAAGAATGCCCTTAGATTGTGACCAGTCACTTTTTTTTTTCCAAATGAGACCTAAAGAGGAACTCAGTCTAGGATATGTTCCTTACCATCATAGTGAATCTCAGTACCATAGATGATACAAAAGAATTCCCTTTTCCACCACCCATTCTAAATTTCTCTCTCATCCTTAGCAGCATTTCAGTTGGTTTGGATTATTTGTCTTTTTGGGGTGTGAAAGGTTATGGAAAATAATATTCCTACAAAACAGCACCCCAGAAAAAAATGAAGAGAGGGTGCAGCTCAGGAGGAGGGAGGCAAAATTAGCCAAGCATTAATCTCTCCCAGTAAATCCTTTCCCAAAAACAATGGGCCCTATAGGAAGGGGGAAGATGCTGGGTTCTGAACTGTGACCTTCCTCTATTGCAAATTAGTCCTAAATGGAAGCACAGTAAATATCAAAACTCTGGGAAAAAATGAATCCCAGGGAAAGAAAACAATGGACCAGATTTAATTACTCATCCCTCCAGGTAAAAATGAGTTTCAACCTTTACAATTGCCACCCTGAGTTAAAGTTTTAAACTACACAACTAGTCCTTGACTGTCTCAATGGCATTTCCATGGTTACCAATGATTAAACCAACCTCTGTTAGGACAAAAAACTGGGCAGGACACAAACATCATGAGTCATCTCAGCTTTTTATTCAGTGGGGTTTAGGGATGAAATGGAGCCTGTGGAATTCAATTTCCTGGTGAAAAATGAGCCCACTGAACAAAGAAAGGGACTGGATTTATATAGGTTATTTTGGGGGTCATCAAGTGTGCATATTAGTTTCTTTGGACACTCAGGAATTTGAGTTTTTTGGGTCAAGATTGTGGGCAGTGTCTGAAAGGTTTTACTTTGGAGGAGATGAATGCCTCCTGGAGACTGTTTCTTTTATGAGTGATAAAACACCTCCTCTCTGCCTGCAACCAGCATCTGGAAAACATTGGTCTTGGGAAATGAAAGCTGTCAATGCATAACCTTCAGTACTACTCCCTTTTTTTGAGGCCTCATTGTCTTGGGAATTTCTCTTTCTCCATATCTATTACCCTCATTGTACCCTATAAAACCCGGGATTGAAAACTTTACAAGGATAAGTAAGAAAACAAGGTAAGATATTCTAAAATTTTAACAAGTTAAACAGGTTATAAAAAGGTCAAAAATAAACAAGTGAAAGGCAGCCTTGACGTTCGCGGTACGCAACTATCCGGACTAAGAGAAAGGCGGTCCACATTGAAGGTATTAAAGTGAAAGTAGCACGCGAAAGGCGGCTACACCCTGGACTAAGCGGAAAGCGGTCTTTATTAAAGTTAAGGTAAAGTGAAAGCAGTGTGCAGACCGCAACTACAGTTATCATTTAGAAAACTATGGGATCAGAAATGTCTAGACTCCTTATGGAGCAACCCATGCAGGCAATTCTAAAGGCGAATGGGACGCCATTAAAAACTAAAACAGCCCAAACCAAATGCAGAGAGGCCATAAAACAAGGGGAAGAGATTTTGGAGGAAATAAAAGAGGAAAGGTCTAAAGCATCAGAAAGGGCATCAATAAGATCAGAGACAGACAAGGAAAATGAAACTGGGAGTGAGGAACAACTTGTTAGGAAGAGGGAAATCAGTTTAGGGGAGGGTTCCCCATAAGGAGTCTGCCCTACGTTATCCGCCCTTAAGGCCTGCTTCTCTCCAGGACCTCCCAAAGGGGGCTCCAAGTTTCTCCCCAAAGAGCCGTCGCCTAAAGAACCGCCGGCTCCTCCCCATTGCATCTCCTTCCAGAAACTCACAAACTCTAACCTCCCCCCTCCCTGTAGGGCCTTCCCGGTAAATGTTAAAATGTTAGTTTGGGAAGGAATGACTACCGATAACAAATTGGCCTGTGCAGGGATGAAAGGTGGCTCCATGGGAAGGTGGATTGTGGCTACCAAAGATATTGGCACACAGCTTCCGCAAGCGAGTGGGCAGAAGGAGTATAATATAGTAGCCCCAGTCCCCACAAATATTGGGAGATAATTGTTTCACAATTTTCTGCGTCCAAACCTGAATTGATTACTAACCAGGATTAAGGGTTAAAATGCCCTAGGCATCAAGTTTCTGCTGGAATATTTTCTCCCCTTTCAGATCCAAATCTCAGTCAAGGCTTACATTGAAATGTAAATAGAGAAAGCCTGAAGGCTCAGTAGGAGACAGGTCTCAAATCCAAGGAAAAAAAAAAGGTAAAAAAGAGCCTTACCTAAACTCCAGCAAAAGTAAATTTTATGGTGCCTTACTAAAGTAATTAATGGCCATATCATTTTTCCAGGACTCTTGTTTTTTTTTTTAATTATGTTTTTTTTGAGCTCATGATTTTTTTGAACATCTGTTACATTGCAATGGAGATTCACCTATAAAGTTTCAAGGCCTTTGATTTTGTGTTATGTGTATGTTGTGCTGTCTGATGTCATGTTTTGTCTGTATCAAAACTGAGTGCTCCTAAAATTAAAATTTAAAAATGGATCCAAATATTTTTAATTCACATGATTTAAAAAGGTTTGATTTAAATTGGATAAACTAATAGAAGTCTTGAAATGTCTTGAAAATAACTTGCAAGTCTCGAGATGGTCAAACTAATATAATATTGATGTTAATAAAATGTCTAATATCAATTGTTTCTAGGACTTTTCTTCAACAGGAAAGAGACAGCAAATACTGTTCAGGACACTTGTCTGATTTCTTGGTTTTTATAGAATAAGTGAATTAGAGTTAACATGTATGGGATTACTCAAATGTGTTTGTAGAGACATCTGATTAATTTACAAAGTTAAAATGCTAATTGTTAAATAACATCAAGTACTCTTAACTCCTTAAATTCCATGGGGTATCATACTTAAACATTATTGGTGTTTTCATAGCTTGGTAAATAAAAGGGTTTAACTTGCTTTGTGTCATCACTAAACTAAAAACAAGGTTACTAAGAGTTATGTCCTAACAGGTACAATTCTATACACAAAGGGTCCCAAAAGTTTCAACTGTGTTTCAATTAGAGTACTGTAAACAACAAAATATTTAATCTTGTTAAAATAGAGTAATTTATCTAAATTCAGAAATTTCATAAGAGTTGTTTCAGAATGTGAACAAAGAGGTCAACAGATAGGAAAGAGAAAATAAAAGGTTCTAAGTATGGAAATATATTTAGTAAAAGGGAAAAGGAAGTGTTTCTGGGTAAGAAAGAGCTTGTGTGATGAAATAAATGAGGGTCTAAGTAAATGCTAAGAAAGTCTGTGTAAGTAAAGGGCAAATTTCAATAAGTTTGCATGTAACTAAGTTGGTTGTATGTATGTGACACAGTTAAAGCTATTTAAGGTTTTTCCTAAGGTGAAATACTGATGTTCTAATATAAACCAAAGTTTAATCTATATGGTAAAATGACATGGTAAAATAACAAGGATTTCTTAGAAACACTAATTTACTCTTAACTTTGTGCCTATTAAGTTTTATTCTTTAGAACAATTAGTCTTAAAAATAGGGGTTTATACAATTATGGTTAAGCAACTGTTAGAGTATTGTACTACGTTATAGAGTCTAAATTTTTCTTTAAACCAATTTCTCACTAAATTTGAAATAACTCTAACCACAGGTATACCTTATAACCCACAAGGACAAGGTATTGTTGAACTTGTGCACACCTCCCATATGGACAGGCTGTCAACATGCTGGACCAGCTTCTCCTGTTCAACAAGGGTTTTTCTTCACTCCCAATTTTACCTCTCTCAGTGCTAATGATAATTTTACAAATAATGATGTTCATTTAGGCATGAGATGTGTCAATCCTTCTGAGAGCTGGCTACTCTTCACTTCGACCTCAGGATATACTAACTTACAACCTTTCTTTGCTCTCTTAGGAGGATCATTTAGGCTATGTACTTGGAGTTCCCCTAAATGGAGGAGCTCTAAATTCTCTGGCGCTGCATTGAGCTCCCACTGACCAGAAATATTACGTCTCCACCTATGCCAGTTTCTGTTTTTCCCCCTTTTATGTTTCTGCTAACAAACAAAAAAGATGTTTCTCTCAATTGTACTGTTGGAATGCTTCCAGGTTCTCACGGGCAGTCTTAATGTGTATTCCTACCTTCCTACCAGTCCCAGTCTCTGTTACAGATACAGAACTGCCAGTGCTATTATCAAGAAACAGAAGAGATTTTGGCATCACAGCAGCTGTGATCACTGCCATTGCAGCCTCTGCAGCAACAGCATTGACACAACCATACAGACAGCAACAACAATCACTTGGCCGAAAATACAGCTGCAGCCTTACAGACTAAAGAGACCCTA
Source organism: Sciurus carolinensis (assembly GCF_902686445.1). Lineage (NCBI taxonomy): Eukaryota > Metazoa > Chordata > Mammalia > Rodentia > Sciuridae > Sciurus > Sciurus carolinensis. Next base: position 285,509 of record NW_025920276.1, on the reverse strand, counting down.
AACCAACATCTAACAGCAGGCATACTCCTTGTAAATCAAAGAGTGGACTTACTACAAGAACAAGTGGATATCTTGCAAGAACTTTTGGGACTGGGATGTGTTTACCCTTTAAGAGCAGTGTGTGTCACCCCTATTGCTTATAATAACCTTAGCTCTGTGGTTATGCTAATTGGTCATCTACGTTTGATACTCAGAGTCAATGCTACCAGGGTTCAAGTTGCATCGGTATCCGAGATGTTCTCTTTGTTAACAGTGGACTGGAACAGTAGCTGTTCTGATTATTATCTGCTTAGGGATATGTTATATGCAGCCAAATCAGAGTTCGCCAAGATGCCCGACGTCATCGACGGGCTATAGTACAGGCTTTGACAGCCATTGAGACAGGCACATCCCCCCAAGTATGGCTAAGCATGCTGGACCAGTAGTCAAAGACGGGTAAGATCTGTGGAAATGCATACCAACCTAAGACAGGGTTCTGACGCCTGGAGGTCAGAATTCCAATGACGGGTAAGGATGTAATTTGCCATGGACAACCTAAGACAGGCATGGTCCCAAGTCATCTTTTCTTTATTTAAAGAATAAGGGGGAGATGTCAGGGGTGGACTCTGAGGGCCCCAGAGCCGCACCCTGGCCTGATCTCTAAGATGGCGCCTGGCAGCTTGCCAGAATAAGCTGTACTCATAAGTAACTCTGATTGGCTGCTGTAGACTGATCCTTGATAGGCTAATATCTCAGAACTCTGATTGACTGCTGTAAACTGATCCTTGATAGGCTAATATCTCAGAACTCTGATTGGCTGCTGTATATGAGGTGATTCTTGTAACTGCCCGGAGACTGATCCTTGATAGGCTAATATCTCAGACTGACTCTGATTGGCTTATGCTTGCTATATAACCCAGACACTTCCTCGAATAAAGGTTGTTGTTTGTTGGTCATTGTTCGTTGGTCGTTGGTCGTTGTTCATTGTTCGTTGTTCGTTGGTCTTTGTCTTTTGGACTTTTTTGTTTGTGTGAAAAAGAAGCGTACGCATTATCATTGCCTCCGCGGGTGGTGGGCGATGATACTTTTGTGCTAATTGTTTACAAAAAAAGGAATGTGTTGTTGACTTGTTTACTATTGTTGTAGCATGATTTCTGACTGATGTATGCCTTGTCCAGTCACCCACCAACTGCCACCATGGACCCTGGACTGCCCTCATGCTAAATACCCTTAGCTATCCATACACCACCTGATGGAGAAAAAGGACTTTGTGTCACTTTGCCCAACTTTGCCCTTTCTCAACAGGAAGCAACTTGAAGATGTCATCACCCATTTTTCTATAGAACTAGAATATAGAAATTGAGAGTGGGGAAATGTAAAAGTGGTCCACCTTATGCTTTGAATATAACCCTTGCTTCTCTCTCACAGCTACTTATTTTTAACAATACATGTTTCTTTCTTATCCTCTCTCCCTACCCCTCCTTCATCTCTGGAGGAACACAATTACCTTTCTTCCCCATCCTAGGCAGAGTTATCTGCATTGAGCACACACCCACCAAAGGAATGAAGTAATTCAGACTTGGGAATGGCACCACAAGATCTCAGAAATGACTGTCTCCCATAGTGACAAGTGAACTACAACTGCAACTGAAAACATGAGAAATAGCCTTCAAATTACCTTTTTTTTTTTTTCCTGTTCCCCTGATAGGCAGATTCACAGCCTCTGGAACAGGAAAGCAGCAGGCCCCCGTGTTTCTCATTTTCTAGAAAAGCAATAAAAATTCTCTTCCCTTTTTTCCAAAGAAAGAAAAGAGAAAGTGAAAGAAAGAGAAAGGAAAGAAGTGAGAGAGAGGCTTGAGAATGGGAGGAGAGCCAAACAGATGCAACATGTTTACTCTGGAGATGAAGTTAGGAGGCCACAAGCTGCAGCCTAGCACTCCCATGCCTCAAAGCACTTAGAACCTGGAAAATCCAAGGAAATGGCTTAGTTCTTTGTACTTCTGGAAGGATGCAACCCTCCTGAGACTTTGATTTTAGTCCAATGAGATCTGTGCAAGACTTCCAGCCCATAGAACAATAGCATAATAAATCCACTGCCTTCATCTCCACATGACATTCTCCCTATGCCCAAATTTGCACTTTTATAATAACACCAGTTATATTATATTAGAACCCACCCTAAGAATTTCATTTTTAATCTATTTATCTATGTAAATACCCTCTCTCTAAATGACGTCACATTCTGAAGTACTGGGGATCAGTGTTTGAACACATCCCTTTTTCTTGGTAAACAGCCAATCTCAAGTCATGAGTGAGTACCTCAATATAAAAAAATTCTTCAATCTCTAGACTTGCATTCAGTCAACCTGTGTTAACACCTTCAAGATCCACTACCATGCTGAAGCTCTCTTCTGGTTAAAACCAGGACATATAGGCTAATTCCTACAATGTTCTTGAATGTGTCACTTTCTCCTAGAGCAAGGTTGTACTTTCCTGTTTGACTTTCCTGAGACTTTTCCTGATACTGTTTGAAAGCAAAAAGGAGCATAAGAGGAAACTTGGAAGGAGAGTAAATACTGTGTGACACATTCTTCCATAAGGCAATAACATTGTCTAGGCAATGGAAGATTATTGTTTCTCCTTTGAGGGAGAAGAACCTACTATTCTTTCATTCAGAGGATGGAAGATACATTATCAGGTCACAGTTCTTACCCTTCCCTGCATTAATGCTTCCACTTTAACTCTCGGATTCTCATTATTCCCTATAAGAGCACTAATTTCAATCAAAATAACTGTTGAAGTTGCACATTCAATCTTCTTTGCATCTTTATTATAAATACTGAACTTGTTTGTAGTACAATAGGTTTGTAGAGGATATGACAGTTAACGTGGGATCTCTGTGTGGAATACAATTCCAAAAGACACTAGATGGGATATATATGGGAAATCACTTAAATTCCATATTCATCATTTTCATATTTTCCTTGTCTTAAGTAAAGAAGTTATAAGGTATAACTCTTAATGGGAATCTCCTATGGTACAAATTCTGCAACAGCACAGCCAAACTGTGACTGATGCTGTACAATGATAAACTAGAGAGATTGATTTCACATTGAAATTGACACAATCTTCAGAGCAGGGATGTGAACCTGTCACTACAGTCCATTGAAGAATCTATAGCGTTTCCATCTCAGACACAGAAATGATGATCATTTTCTCAAGATAAAGAAGGAAGCCCTGGGCACTGAGGAGGAACAAATTATATTTCATACATGTATGATTTTTCAAAAGGAACCCACTAATATGTATAATGATAATGCACCACTAAAAACATTTAAAAATAAAACCACTAAATACATAACAAAAAAAGAAAAAAGAGAAAAAGATATTCTAAAATTTCTGTAACAAATTGGTAATAATCATATAACCTTAATATAATTTAGTAATTTATAAATGGAAATGGACATCTCCAGTAGATAAAAGTATTATGTTTAATGTTCTGTGTGGATAAATATACACATGAAATAAACTGAAATTCAAAGATTTTTAGAGTTCATGTTATTAGAGAATGAAGTGTTAATGAATAGTGATAAAAGGTGATATCTATCTCTGATACAGTAGCATAATTTTCATCTAAATATTTCCTTCTTGCCTGGTAAAGCTACACTTTTGTGTCATACTGATAACTCACTAAATATTTAATAAATGTAATATAACTATTTCTGTTTCAAAGCCTAAAGTTGTTCTCCAGGGTTATCACATTTTGTCTCATATTGCAATATTTTCCTTCTTTAAAATTTTTTGATACTGGGGATCAAACCAGGGGAACTCAATCACTGACCTATATCCTCTTCCTTTTTTAATATTTTATTTAGTGACAGGGTATTGCTGACTGCTTTAAGCCTGGCTATGTTACTGAGGCTGCTTTGAACATGGGATCATCCTGCCTCAGCCTCCTGAGTCACTGGGATTATAGCTGTGGGGCAGTATGACCAATACTAATCTTGTAATATTTCCAAATTTGCTACCATCAGCTCATTGCACTCTTCATTTCTAGCCCTTGTACATATTTCTACTATAATTGGAATGTTATGTGCTACAATTTGCAATTGCCATTTATTATAAATAAACTGTTATGATGATTCAAGAGAAATCTTAATACTCCCCCAAATTTTGAAGGAAGAAATTATGGGCAAATGTAAATTTTACAAAAAGTATCATTACATGACTACAACCCCAACAAAAGAACAGAGCACTCCTAAGATGAAGGACCCTTTCAGAAAGATGAATTTTCTCTCCACGTTCCATCACTGTCTTAGAAGGATCTAGGTAAATACACATAAGAGTTCAGAGTGTGTCCTAAAATTGGAAGGGAGTCTACCCAAAATATATATACTGCCCCTTATGATAGGAAACCTCAATAATTGTTTGAATTTGATACTTTACACTGAGTCAGGAAGAACAAGTAGGTTGATGAGGCCTGATGACACCAAAGCATCTAATGAAAGAAACTCTTTAGGAGAGAAAAAACATGCCAAATTCTGGATCTAAGCTTTGGTTACATAGAAGGGTAACACTATCAGACAACTCCACATTAAAGAGGGCAATGAACACACAGAGCAAAACCATGAGTGATACAAGCTGGTTTAGAAAAGCAGAGAGTGAGCAATCAGCAACATCAGAGACAATGGGTCAAGTGTCTGTACCTCAGGATACCCCTCCCTCTACATGAAACATTAGTTTCTGTGTGTACACTCTCTGCTTTACACAAAGAACTAAATTACAGGAGCTAAAATTTTAGTGTATTAAGCAAAAATAAAAAGATAATATTCTCTGTTTACTTCTTCCAGGTCAATACAAAATACAGTGACATTCATCTGTTGTCATCGAAGATCAATTTCTTGCTCCACAACTTCCTCATGGCATTTTTCACCTCTGCATTCCTCAGTGTGTAAATCAGAGGGCTCAGCAAAGGTGTTCCAATGGTATAAAACACTGCTATCATCTTATCCATGGGGAAGGTGGTTGCAGGTCATGTGTATATAAATATGCAAGGGCCAAAGAACAAGATGACCACAATGATGTGAGAGATGCAGGTGGAGAGGGCCTTTCTCCTCCCTTCTGCACTGTGGTTTCTCAGAGAATGAAAAATGATGATGTAGGAGAACATCAGCACAACAAAACTCACTGTACAAATGACCCCGCTGTTGGACACCAGGAGTAAGTTGGTCACATATGTGTTTGTACAGGCGAGCTTCAACAAGGTTTCCAAGTCACAGAAGTAGTGATCAATTTCACTGGGACCACAGAAAGGCAAAGGCAAGGCAAGAAAAATCTGAACTAGAGAATGTCCACAGGACCCCACCCAGGCCACAGCCACCAACACACTACAGACCTGGCGGCTCATGATGGTCATGTAGTGCAGGGACTTGCAGATGACCACATAGCGGTCAACAGCCATGAGGATGAGAATGAAGATCTCCAGGCAGCCAAAGAAATGGAATGTAAAGACTTGGATTATGCACTCACTGAAAGAAATAGTGGTCTTCTTTGAAAGGGAATCCACAAATGTTCTAGGAGCTATGGAAGTAGAGAAGCAGGTATCAGATAAGGATAAATGGAAAAGGAAGAAGTACATTGGACTGCCGAGTGCCCGACTGGTCTTGATGGTGGTGATAATCAGCAAGTTACCCACCAACATCCCCAAATAGAAAAGCAAAAATATGACAAATACTATTTTCTTCCTAAATGGATCGTGGGTCAACCCAAGTAGTATGAACTCAGTCACATTTTTGAGTTGCAAGATTTCATGAATGAAGAAAAGGGATGAAAGTGAAAGGGTTTATCTGCAAAAATAAAGGAATTAATTAATGATGTTCTATGTGATATTATGAAATATATAAAGCAAAATATGTATTTCACATCAGGGACACTTTTCTTCTTTCCTTCCTTCCTCCCTTCCTCCCTCCCTTCCTTTCTTTCTTTCTTCCTTCCTTCCTTCCTTTCTTTCTTTCTTGTTTTCCTTCCCTACCCTTCCCTTTTATTCTTTCCCTTCCCTTGCTTTCCCTTCCCTTCCCTTCTCTTTCCTCCCTCCCTCCTTTTTCTCTTTCTTTCTTTCTTTCTTTTTATTCTTCTTTCTTTCTTCCTTCCTTTTGTTTTTCCACTAAGCTGCATCCAAAAACTTCTTTTATATTTTGAGACAGGGTCTCATTAACTTGTTGAGGGTCTAACTAAGTTGCTGAGCCTGCCTCAAACTTGTGATCTCCTGTCCAAGCCTCCAGAGTCTCTGGGATTTAGGCATGCACTACCATAGCCAGTTGTCTATGGTTTCCTAATAAGTTGCTTCAACACAATTTTCTCAATTTTAATAATTACTTCATTGATTATGAGTCTCACATATTCTTATATATGTGATGACTTTCTATAATCTTCTTCAAATACAAATGCTGTTTAGCTTTGACATGATTCTGATCAATATTTTGCCAATTCAATTAATGTAAAATTAAAGGGTAGGGATCAATTTAATATTTACTTCATTTTTTTCATTGTCAGTCAACATTAGGATCCATGTTTTACGTATGTACCACTCAATACTTATTAGTTATCTGATTACCTTTGAGTTTCATGACAGAAATATGAAGACACACACCACTGTCACCCTGTAAGTATTTAATTTACATTACATATTTTATATATCATTTGCATATTTATATAAACATTATTGATGAATGGATATTTTCTGCTCTTTGCACTTTTTCTCCAAGGTACTCCAACTGGAAAAGATAAAAGTAAACACAATCTCTAAATAATCTCTCTCCTTATTGTGCCTTAAAATTTTTGCTACTTGATATATACTAAATAACATATATGAAAATTCTTTGATAGTTAGTAATATCTTAAATATACCCCATTTTTAATTTTCTAGTTTATTAGAAACACTGCTTTAAGCATTTGGAGTCTTGATTACATTTAAATGAAATGGTAGTGGACCACAAGACTACTCCATTGCTCATATTGTCCCAATTCAAGTTTTTAGCATATGAAGTTTTGAACTGAAGTGGTTTGGAGGAACATCACCAGGCAACTGATGTAGGATCAGATCATGTTTGTAATAATGCCCAGTAGAGATTTTATTACCCAGTCTGAACATTCCATGTTCTTGAAATAGAGCAGAAATCCAAAAAAGGGAAGTACATGTTGTTTTAGAGAAGAGGGATAGTAAATACTACCTGACAACTTCAGTTTGTTCTGTCCTGCAAAAATCAAATATATTCAATTTTGAAATGGCATTTCTTTCAATAAAAATTTATTTTAAGGTGAGCAATAATATTATCATAGGTTTCACTTTCAAGAACAAAACCTTTTCTCTGGAACCTTCTTGTGAAGATGACCTTCTTGTAGAAGACTCATACAAGGAAGTACAAACATAAACAGAAGTGCAAGTTATTCAAATGCAATCTGGAAGACACATTCGGTCCATTATGTTCCTCCCTATTCTCTTCCATCATGTCTGTATGTTGTGTGCAGAGTTGTGAGTTGGCCAGAGTATGGGATGTGATGGGGAAAGTAGACACAAAATTACCCTTAGGTGTATTCTTCTTGTGTCTTGATAAATTTTCTCCTTCTCAAAAGACTTGAAATGTCAAAAATCAAATCAAAATATCCACTTTTGACTCTATGCTCCTTGGAAAGGACCTTAAACTGTAAAGGATCTGAGTTGATCATTACTCTTGTGCTGTGATAATTATCACAAGAAGCTAATTCTTTCCTGTATTCATTTGGAAGAGGGTTCCATCATGAAATGGTCACACTTGAAAATGTGGTAGGCCTTGGGGGAATAAAAATGTAAGAGACTTTTGAACCTCCAATCATCCTTCATTTTAGTCACTCCTTTGAGTATAGGTTTTGGTTCATTTGTTATCAAGTCCATTAGACTATAAATTGCTAGAACAAGCTTATTTACTTTACACAATTACTTATGGATTTTTAAGATTAATTAGGAATCATAAATACATATGATTTAATTAATTTGATAAAAGTTATAGGTCTTTATCATATATGTAATCAATATTGTAATGAATAATCAATAGCCATCTTTCTTTTTGGAACTCTATTTCTATTTCAACTATGATGAATTTGCAAGATTCAACTGTAGAAAAACTTCCTTCAATGATGGCCATGTGATAAAGGAAAATATTTCTGCTCTCTAAGGCTTTTATTCATATCTCCTTTTTGTCACACATGATTATGTATATGCATCTGCTTCCTGGAATGAGTATACTATAAATCTATGAGTTCTCACCATTTTATCTCCATTGTATCAAACCCAATATCTTCTCCAATGTCTTGCATAAGTAGGTGCTCATTAAGTGCTTCCAAATTAAATATCTTACCTTATAAAATGTAATATGTGTCTGATTATTTTAGTACTCTACTGATTAAACAATATCTTCACATCATTAATTTACTGCAGCTTTCTAACCACTATGTGTGGTAGAGAAAAGTATTGTTCTAATTGTTTTTAAAGGTCTGAGAGCCAAATGACATGGTGAATTCTCCCCACAGCCTAAAGTAGAAGTTGTGATCTGCACAGTACCACATTCTATAAATGGTATTCGAGTTCTGACACTCACAAATTGATCATCCATCCTAAGAATTTGTTGTTATGTTTTATGGGCACATATCCCTTAAGGGATGCAAGGAGAGATGTGACACTTTTCATATTCTCCTGCTACTGAGGCCCAGTTCTCTCCCTATTCCCAAAGGAGTGTGGTAACACCTTTCATCAGATGCTCAAAACAAACACAAAATGGGTACAAAGGTCTGGAGACAAAATAGCACCAGTGACAAAACACATCTTCTAGTAACTTCTTTACTTAACTTAGTTCACCAAATAAGATTGGCCAAGTTTAGTGTGGCTACAATAGTCAACAGACAGTGTGCTGGTGTTGGAGATAATTAATGGACAGCAGGTGAAACAAAGCAATCAAGAAAAGATGGATGAGGGTGGAAACCCTACTTTATCCTTCCAAAGGAAAAATGAGTGAGTGACACAATCCACCCTCCTGGAGCTCCTCCATGTGTAACTCAGTCCCATGATTCCTGTTGTCTGGTCAGGAGATGCCAACTGAGGAGCAGAGGCCATCAAAAACTAAATGCCATCACCTATACTTTGTATATCTGGTTGCCTTAACTGTCATGAAATTAATGTTTAATTGTTCACTTTTCCAAATCTGGCACGAATCTTACCAGAGAAAGAACAGGAGCATTGTGAAGGAGGGAGGGTAAATAAAGAGTTAAGTTAAACAAACTGGGCAGGGACAAACACTGAAGAAAAGGAAAGAATTTTACCCAAAGTATTTTCAGGATCACTCATAGTACATCTATGGCATATTTTCTCTCACTTTCAACATATACTGATATTTAAATAAAGTATCATGCTATCATATGTTGCATTGTATAGTATACTAAAGTCATATTGTTATATTCCTTCCATGTAGTGTATATGGTATTTAATCTATTTTCATGTTTGCTCTGAACATTCTCTGAGTAGATATTTAGCTTCTCAAACTAAATCTTAGATGTAAACCTATTACAAATTATGTTTTCATGGTGTCATTTAAAAAACACTCAGATTAATATTTCTATACTTGTGAGATACAGCACTGTATTCAACTTTATCAGTTGGAGATTAAAATGTTTGCATCTCCCAGAAAACATGGCAAGGTCACTCCTCTCTGTTAACCTTTTCTTTAATTGTTTATCAGGCAAAACCTTTTCCAAGATTCTGGTGCCCACAGCACTGACTGAGGAGTTATCTTGCCCACCTGCCTTGCATGAAAAAGCCTTTGGACTTTTCTGTGCTCTGCCATCTCAGGAAGCAGGAAGTCATGATGAACCTTAGCACATGGAATACATCCTTCTCTTTCCACACAACATGATGACTTTTATCTATCTGATGCCTACACAGTATTTATTGGGTTCAAGGGATGAATTTTATTCTAATGTTTTTATTTCATTAAGTTCATTTCCTTCATTAACAGTGGACCTTTAAAAGTTTGAGTTATTCTTTCTCTTTTCTATATTTCTCATGTGGGAATGATAGAGTTACAAGACTATGGAAAGGCATTAAATTATATTAAATCAACCTGCAGTAATGATTCTCTCAACTCAAAAATCAGAAATAATGTGTTACTTACCATTTACAGGATTTCTACATTAGCAGCATCTGCCATCCCCTTTTGACAGCAGCCTTTCCACAAAATACTAAAAGAGGGAAAAAAAGTTCTTTCTGCACTCCAGAGGGAATCATTAACACATAATAATGTAATACATTACCATCTTAAAAAGTATTATTCCTTAAAGTTTCTAAAGTTTCCCTGTAATTGTTAATGAAAAGCATCTTGAATGCTATCATAAATTAACTTTCGGTTTGTTTATTTCTTAAGAAAAACAATCCCATAAGAAAAACAATCCTCCTCATGCTCAGTAACCAGATGGAAAGAAGGGTGTGGACGTGCCTCAGGCATCAAAGGCACCAGGAAAAGAAGAATAATGAATGTGTTGGAGGAGAGGTCAATAGAGAACAGGAAGAGGAAACAGTAGTGCCACTGGTAAAAGAGAAATCAGCTCACCAAGCAATAGGTCTGTCTGCTCCCAACCGAGTCCTAAGTTGCCATTGCCTGTCTCAGGGGAAACTGTTCTAGAGCCTGTGATAGGTTTGGAGCATATTGGCAACGTTTCACCCAAATAAAGCAGTGTGGTGCCCCCAAACCAGAGGTTCTATTCTATAGGCTACAAACACGTCCTTCTGAAGATTCTCAGGTTTATACGTAACACATGGGCTGAGTTAGCACTGAATCTCATATGTGGTCTGAGTTAGCACTGGATCTCATATTTGTTTTTTTTTTTTTAAACTCATTTCATTTGTTTTACTAACTGATGTCAGTAAAGAAAAAAACACTTATGGAATAAATCTAATTGAGACAATTTTACTTCAACATATACATATTGACTACTATTATAAAATAAGTTTAGTGTTTATCACATAAATTACATCTTTTGATTTATATAACTATTCCATGAGGTAGGTATTAACAGTAACATTTCATTCAAGAGCAACTTAAATTCACAGAAGTTAAGCAGCTCTCTCAGATCATGTTTAGTAACTTCAGTACTGAGAGCCCTGCTATTGTCTTGATCTGTATTTTTTCCTCTTAATACATGTTTTGCTTCTCCTAGGATGAATTGAAAACCAGAGAGTTCTAGAGGGCAATGATGATGAGACTCTTTCCAATGGCTGAATACTGGTATCTGAGGCTGAGGTGCTTAGAATTAATAGTAAGGTCCTGAGGGCAAGTTGAAACTCAGCTTGCACAGGATATATGAGTGAAAATGTTTAGTAGACAATGCAATATTTTTAAAAATGTGAATTTAAAGTCAATATTGAAAAATTTGATTTGGAAACCATTCTTTATATATGATATTTTAAATTCTGAGATTAAATGAGGTCATTCAAAGGAAACAGAGATCAGAGAAGTGAGTCCACAATGAAATAAAGTTTTAGGTCAACATTTAAAAGAATCCCTGAAGTAGCTCAAGAGTCATGGTCAAAGAGTCATGATAAACGAAGCCACATGGAATCTAAATAACTAGATTCTCACAAAGGAGTACATGAATTTTCTGCATAACACCACGTAAGTTCTAGTGTCTGAAACACCCGTGCAATCCTGACTGAAAATGATCAGTGACTAGAGAACTTTAAAACAGGATGGTGTTCCATAATGGCTGAAAATCAGGAATGAATTCTTACTGAATTCCTCAAATTCTTCAGAAATTCTGTTAACTATGAAACAATAGCTTTACACCATCAAATTTATCATAGTATGCATTTATAAACTGTAACTTACAGTACAAAATTAATAATCAACTATTTAGTAAGTGAATGAACCAATAAAACAAATAAAACAAACCAAATTAAAGCAAATTTGATGATAACTTATAATTATTTCTTCAGAATAACTACTTCTGTCATGGTAAAGGAAATAAACTCTTTTGATTCTTTCTGCAGTAGGAGAAATTTTGAAAGCAGCACATAAAGTGAGCTCAGTTTTGGGGGCACCACAAATATTCCTCTTGAAATCCCTCTCAGATATTTGACTTAGAAGCACAATGAACAGAACTGGGAAACACAAAATGGGATATTGAAAGTGTTAGGATGTTCCTACAATAGAGTGTGATATTTTTCATGATGTAGTGCTCAAATGCACCATCAATAAGACAGATGAATTCCAATATCTAAACACTTGTAGATGCAATCAATCTGCTTCACAGAGATAACTAAAGACGAATTGTTAAAATTCTCTCAATGAGCCCTGATGGTTTACACCTAATAGAAGTCCAGTTTCTTCTTCAACGAATGAAAACTGATTTTCCTCTAAGAAACCACAACCTGTTCATATTCAGTATATATCTCCCATGGATGGGACTATGACTCCTGATGACTCAGAAAACATTCCCCAAAGACTGTAAACCTGGTAGCAAAGGAGAAGCAAACTCAATACTTGGTTTGTTATTGAGGAAAGACAAAAAATCCTTCTTTTTTCTCTCATTAAAAGAGTTTCTGAGAGGACAAACCAGAACGTCTGCCTATATTCTTATCATGCACAGGAAGAGCTGATCAAATATGGAGCCACAAGAGGAAGCAGAGCAACCAATGATCAGAAGAAACAGTGCTTACCAACTCTGTAGAAATCAGTCATTTCCAGACTATTTTAACATCTTTAGTTTATTTATTTGATATTGTTGACTTTCGCACATGTATTTAAATAATATAAAGGATACTTGTAAGCTTAAATTACCCATCTTAAAAACTTAAAATATTGCCCAAATTAAATCTGCATTTAGTCATTTTTTCTTTTTTCCTCACTTCATCCTAAACAGAACAAATACCATGATTTTAATGCATAATTATCTTGATTCATAAAAATAATTTACCTTAATTTGTATCTTTTGAGTTTTACCTAACTTTGAATATTAAGTAATTGAGCATGCAGTATGCAGATTTGGGGAAATTTCTTTTGTTTTCAAGATTAAATTTTGAAGTTTTGTATAAGTTGTTGAATGTAGTTCCAGAATCATTTTCACTGTAGTTGTCTTATGCCATTGTGATCATGCCAACACATGTTTATCCAATATCCTGTCAGTGGATATTTAGCAGCTATGAACTACAGTTACAAACATTTTAAACATGTCTCCTAGGAATGTAATTGATAGTTTGCAGGATATGCCAATATTCAGCTTTCCAGGATAATATACATTTCCATAGTCTAGGAAATGTTATCTATGTACCAAGAAGGCAAGGGAGGAAGGAGAGAAGGAGGGAAGTAGAGAGAGAGAGAGAGAATATTTGTGAAATAATTTAGTAACTTCCACACTATAAGAAGGGGATTAATTTGAAAAATCCTCTATTTTTTATTGTTTTAGTTAGATATGTGTATAAATCAGTAATCCCCAAAAAACTTGAACTTATATTTCTAATATCAATTTTTAAATATTGTTTGGTCTGTATCATATTTGGTCTAAAATATTTGAACACTAAAATAGATATCCTTTCTTTATGTCCTAAAGACTTACATCTATCTCTTAAATACTTTGAAATATATGACCTAGAAAGTCAGATTTAGGATTTATATTATAATTATTCTGTTACTGACATGCACATTTATGAGAAATTTCCTACCCCTCCTATGTATTTACATTAATAAAAGATGACTCACAGAAGTTATCAGAGGCCTAATAATGGAAAATCTTAGAATATCATATGAGAACATAGTGTTTTTCCTGAGCAAAGCTTGGAATCAAAAGACTAGCTGATTAGGACTAGATCTCTCACTTGAAAAATGATAATTAGATGTATTGTCTTTACTCTTTTACTGATTAGTTATGCAACTGATAGAAAAACAGATGAAATTTCAGAACCTTGAGTCTTACCTTCTACCTTCTAATGAAAGACTATGCAAATATTTTGTCCATAAGAAATGACTTAAAGATTCAAAGTGGTTGTCTATTTCAAGATTTATTTTCATCCTGTTTCACAATTTAAAAATCCAAAATGATGAATTTGCTGATACACAGAGGATTGCAGCCCTGTGCCTATTGGTTCCCTAGGGTGTACCTTCTAGGGATATAAGCTATTCTGAGGTGATGTCAATGGTACATTCTTTAGATCAGTCCTACTTACAGATCCCTTGAAACCAGCTTCAGCTGCTGGCTCAAGAAGCTGGTAAGGGAAAGGAGCATTCCCTGTGGTGAATGGCAAGCTGTGGTCAATCGCTCCTTCCAACATGGTCCCTTAGTCTCCAAGGCTGATGCAATGCTTTAATTATTCAGAATATTTGCTGCCAAAACCATTTCTACACTAATGGGCATTATTGTTTATCAATTCCCCAGTGATAACTTCTAGCAGCCAACAGTTTCTGGGAAGAAGCTTTGGAGCTGAATCCTACTATTGAACTACCAAAAATGGGTCCTACTAGCAGACTCCAATTCCCTCAACACAGGAAAATATTCTCTGAAGTCATTAAATCAGTGACCAGCATGATATTTCTGCCTCCAATATCTGGTCTTTTCAAGAACTGTCAATAGGACCTCTTTCCATTCTCCCTGATGATAAATTCATTCCAATTCTCTACCTGTGCAAGAGCTTCTTTCTGAGATGACTCTCATTCCTTCTCACATTTCCATCCTCACTTGACTTGCATGTCCCTTGGCATTTTCCATTGTTGATATACATGGCATCAGAGAACACCCTTGTAACAGGTAGACAATTGCTTCTCAAATTTAAGTTCTTGGTGAAGGTTTTTAATTAGGGATGCTCTGAAGTTTAATTTCACTCTTTTTTTTTTCCAAATTATCACATAGACCTCAACATTTGACAGGTGAAAGAGATAAATGCCTACGTGCAAGTTATTTCTCTTATTTTTGCCCTACAGTAAATACAACTCTGTGACCTACCATCATATCTAATCTGCATAATGTCACTATTACTACTAGTCATTCATATAAGATTCATTGGCAATACATGAATATTTACTTTCAAATATTGGTGAACATTACACATGTAACTTGCAGAGAACATTTCCTTTTTTGTTTCATTGTTTTCTGCTTTAGTTTTGTTTGGACATAACACATTAGCCAGAGTAACATTCTTATAATGTAAATAATAACAACATGAACCTCTTTCCTGAAATGCAAAAACAGGCAGGATAGCCACAGCTGTAACTGATGGTATATCACCTCAGGAACAGATATTAACAGTATCATACACAAAATGAAATTGTGCAATCTTTTCTTCCTGCACTGTTTTGTTAAGCATAACACCTGACTGATACAGAATGGTAGCCTGTTTTATCTTTCTTTAACAAACTAATAAGAATACCTAGTAGGGTGTTCATAGTTCTGGCCTATTTGTATGGGTGCTACCTCACTACCCAATAAGTCAGGTATTAAGACTTGGTCTCAATCTGTGGCACTATTGACAGGTGGTAGAACTTTTAAGAGGTGGGGCCTAGTGGAATACATTAGGTCAATGGGGATGTGACCTTCAATGGAGTGTTGGGACTTAAGCCCATTCCTTCCCCTGCTTTCCTTTTGCGTTACAGATGCCAAACATGAATAGTCCTCCTCCAACACCTGCTTCCACCATGATATACTGTGTCACCACAGACCCACAGCAACAGAACCAAGTAAACATGGACTGAGACTTCCAAAACTGTAAGCCAAAACAAACCTCTCCTTTCAAGATGATTATCTCAGGTATTTCATCGAAGTAATACAAAGCTGACAGACAAAGAGCCTGCACAGATACTGGAATGCGCACATGCGCGAGCACACACACACACACACACACACACACACACACACACACATGCACACCATACCCTACAGTTTATGTATTTTTTATTGAAATAATATTTAAATTTTTTATTTGGTTTGAGCATTCATAGAGAATGTTGACCACCAGAAGGAATCTGGAAAACTTATTCTAATGAGATGTTGAAGAAATGTTTCCAGGGTAGAGCAGGAAAGATGAAGAGCAGAAAGAACAGTTAGAAACATGAGACTTGATGCTATAAAAAATACCTTATGATAGGTTTTTTATACAGTAAATAGGTTTATTTAGTTCACATCTCTGGAAGCCAAAAGTCCAAGAGTGGGTGACTCTCTCTCTTTGTATTCTGGTGAGTGCCTCATGACACAAGGCATCACAATGGCAGAAGCCTTTGCAGAAGAGATTACATTATGAAATAGGAAAATAGAATGATTCAAGTATCAGGCTTGTTCTCTTCCTAATAACCCATTCTCATGGGACATAATTCACTCTGAAAGATCAGTATTGTCTTTTCCAATGGTGATGCCACCATAACCCAATTACTTTGCTCCAGGCATTATCTCTTCAAGGCTTCACTACCTCCCAATACCTCCACAGTAAGGACTTACTTTCCAGCTCATGTACCCTTAGGGACACACTCAAACTGTATCCAAACCATGCAGTAGATCAATGTAAAAATGCATAGTCACTGGGAAGTTGGGAAATAAGTTGTTCATTCCTGAGATCTGTGGATGCTTCAAACCCAATATCATTTCCAAAACGATCTCTTTGGATGATTGTGCATGAGAGTATGCTGCAATATAAATTGATCTAGGGTTTCTAGCTATCAAGGAAAAACAATTTGTCAAGATTTCTGTTCTTGCTGTGTAGTAACAGGGAAAGGTGCTGCATACCTGACTACATGGGGAGATGATTGTAATATCAGTGCTATATGGCTGACCCAACATGGTGTGTCTAGAGTCAGTCCATGGAGCACATTGTGTGGAGAGCCAATCCTCTGGGAACACAGAATCACAGAGTCCCTCCTTAGGTCATAGGATCCCCCAGTGAAATACAAAATCAGTCTGAAGAGCACTTTGGACACTCCTTTATCACCCCAACTGTCAAAGGAAACAAAACCAACAATTCACTATATATTCTTTCATATAAATTTTGAGCATTTTCTTGTTGTTGATATTTTTAGATGACAATGTAGATATTCTGATTTTTAATTCATCACTCCCAATGTTGGGAACTTCTAAATCATGCTTGAAGGATTCCCAACCCAAATGAATTGCATATATAAAATAAAGTTATTAAGAGTCACTTGTGTTAATTTTATAGCTGCTACAAATAAAACATATAAATATTGTAATTTTATGTATTTTAGCCACTATGATTCCCCTTGATTAAAATTCTTTAATATTCAAAAACATTTTGTTTCCCTTTTGAAAGGAAGTATATATTATAATGAATACAGAATTTATCAATTAAAGTCCTACTTTGCTACACCACAGTTTTTTCATCACATTTTTCACTTCTACATTCTTCAGAGTATAGATCAAAGGATTCAATAAATGTGTCCCAGTTGTATAAAATGCAGCCACCATCTTGTTCATTGGAAAGGTCATGGGTGGACTAGTGTATGTAAATACACACAGACCCCCAAAATATGACAATGATAAAGTGGGAGGTGCATGTGGAAAGAGCTTTTTGCCTTCCTTCTGCACTTGTGGTTTCTCAGAGAGTACGGATGAAAATATAGGAGATAAGTAAGAATAAAAAAGTCACTATGCATATGACCCCACTATTAAACACTATGAATAGGTTGATGACTTAAGTGTCCATACAGGCAAGTTTCAACAAATGTTGCATATCACAGAAATAGTGGTCAATCACATTGGGTCCACAGAAGGGCAATCTCAAAGCCAGGGAAATTTGTACTGAAGAATAGATGTAAGATCCCACCCAGGCCAGAGTCACTAGGCACCACAGACATGCTGGCTCATGATGGTTATGTATCCCAGGGGTTTACAAAAGGCCACACAGCTATCAAAAGCCATGAAGATGTGCACAAGTATCTCCATTCAAAGAAATGGGCTGCAAAAACTTGAGTCATGTACTCATTGTAGGAAATGGTCTTCTTCTGAGAAAGGGCATCCATGCTCATTCTGGGGACTGTGGTTGTAGAGAAGCAAGCATCTGCAAAGGATAGAAGAGGAAAAAGTAAGTGGGACTCCCAAGGGTCTGGTTCTTTTTAATGGCCACCACAGTGAGAAAGTTCCCCAGCAGAGCCATGAGGTAAAGAATCAAGAAGATCCCTACTATTGCCTTCTGCTTACCAGCATCTTGTGTCAGCCCAATCAGAGTGAATTCAGTCACACTGCCATTATGCATCACCAGGTCAATTCCTGTGGGCAGCAAGCACTTGACAAATGTTTGATTTACTGATTAAAGAAATTATATCTTGAGGAGACTGTGGTCTTATTTCTGAATTCCTGTGTTCTGTTCCATGCTGTGCCATCTCCAACTGCCTGTGGAGTGAACAAAAATCCCTATGAATGTTCATAAGCTGATTCCCAGACTTCTAACATTTGTCTGTTGTCTCAGAACAAAAGTGTTTGGTTTTGTGGAATAAAAAAAAAATTATCCTCCAAATATTTTATTCTTACCTAGATTTACAACTGTAAAACTTGTTCTTTCCTTTGGTGAGTTAAATTCTTAGAAGTCTAGTTCTTGGGTATGAAAATGAACACAAATGGTTGCTCTATGCTTTCTGAGCTTTCAGAGGAATTTAATGGTGTTATGCCCACACGTATGCACACATAAACACATACATATATGGTGTATTAATGCACTTTACTTTGTACTCTGAAATGGGAAAAAAATCACTATTCCAAAACAACCAGCACTAATAATTTTGTATAATTTCCACCTGATAAGAATCCTCTTAGATCAGTTCACTCATTTTTGTGTCCATTATCTCTCATTTCCTTAGTATCTTGGAAGAAAGATGCTTTACAAAAAAATCTATTTTGACAACCATTTACCTATAACCCTTGTGTCTAACACATTAGTTCATTGATGTTCATAATATAACAAGGTCTGGATAATTCCCTGAGACCACCATAATTTAAGGAAACTACATTTTACTCTCATTCTCTACACAAACATTTTGCATTAGAATATTGATCTTCTTGACCCATAAATTGGAAATGGTACAAAATTTTTAATATGCTTGTAACCTAAGCAGTGTTTTTTTTTATGTTTCATGTACATCCTGAATTCTCCAGAACACTTTCTTTGAAAATAATATCTACAATTTAAAAATATCCATAGTTCCAAAATTCAACTAGTAATTTTTCTATTTCAAGTCCTTATTCATAGCAGGTATAGTTTATATGATTTAAATATCATATCATGCCATTTTATATTATTATTTTGACTGAGAATTATTGTATCAACTCTTCTTATTTTATTTTTCATACAATAATTGCTAGTTTAATAGTATGATCACATATGATATTATAAGAAGCATTTGATCATTTGCTAATTAAGATATTTATGCCTTTTCTGATCTTTACTCTCATAATGATTCTACAAATAACTTTAGAATAATTTTCCAAGTGCAATATTATTACTCAAATATAAGAGATAACCAATGTTATTGATAACTCTTCAAAATCATTTTCAATATTTTGTGCTTCATTTTAATATATAGTTCTTATAGAATAATTCATGATCATGATGAAACATTCAGAGGCAACAGAACAATGAAAGAAGAAAATTAACATCTCTCTTTATATTATTTGAATCTACTTTTCTCCTCTCTGGAAATAACCACACTTATTTCTATTAATGACTCCTCAAAACTTTTTATACATCTTTGTATATGCCTCTATATATTCATTTGTCTCATGTACAGGTGAGGCCAGTGTATCAATCTTGATAACTTTTCCAGAAAATTTGAGACATTTGCAAAAGAAAAAGTCATTGTATTATTTTATGATTATTCAAAAATTAGATTTTAAAAAATAAGTTATATACCTTCTATAAAAATGCATTATATCATATTCATATATTATCAATTTTTACACTTTTTGCAGCTTTTTTTCTGAATACTGCCCTTCTCCTCATATATCATTTTTTATCATATCATTCTTAGCAATCTTGATATTTTAGTAGAATACATATTAATCTCCCCATACCACCACTATAATTTTTAGGTAAGTAAGACAGTTTGGCTTTTCTTCTGTCTGTTCTTTCTTTTTCTCTGTGACTTGTTTCCTTTTTATACAGTTCAATCTGTCAACTTTTCCAAACTAGATTATTGCATGTTTAAAATACTTTAAAAATTGTATATACTATCTAGTTTGCATGCATAATTTCATATTTCTCTTTTGCCTCTAATACTGAAAAAAAATGAATGGGAAAAATGCTCTTTTTCATTAACAACTTATCTGAGCTTCAAGATAAATGTGGATAGGATCATTAATTATGGATGGCAGTACATGATTGGTTTTAAAATAGGAGAAACAATCTTCAGAGAGCACAAATCCTATTTGATGAATTTGAATTCACCAGTAAAGAATTCAAAATAAAGTAAGGAGGTGATCTGTAACTTTCACTGAAAAAAGTCGCATTCCCACCCTGAGATGCAAACATTGAAAGCCAGAGTTAGAAGTGGATTAGCTCGGTGGCCTGATGTGGTCTGAAGACACACTGTCTAATCTCAAGTCCTAGCCATTGCCCAACAGTGGTCTGATACTTAGAAAGTCCCTTGAAATAGACATGTAAAACATAAGTAATAAGATAATCTACCTTTTTTTGTTACTATGAAGCTTCAATACATCTGCATACCATACAGAAAAGGTGGCTATGGACTATGTCATTGGAGTAGTTTTATTGTGACTCTCAACTCTGCTTTCCAAAATGTATTGCTCAGTGTTCAAAAGCAATTCCAAATCTTCATGTACTCATAATGTAGCTGCACAACAGTTTTTTTTTTTGATTCATTGTACACAAATGGGGTACAACTGTTGATTCTCCAGTTGAACACGAAGCAGATTAGCACCATTTGTGTACTCATACGTGTACATCGGGCAATGAAGTCTATCTCATTCTGCTATTTTTCCTTTCCCCCAACCCCTCTCCAACCCTCTTTTTCCTCTATACAATCCTTCCTTCCTCCATTCGTGCCTCCCTCCCACATGCCGTTATTTACCATTGTCCATTTATCAGACAGATCATTCAGCCTTTGGTTTTTGGGATTGGCTTATCTCACTTAGCATGATATTCTCCAACTGCATCCATTTACCTGCATATTTCATGATATTATTATTCTTTATGACTGAGTAATATTTCATTGTGTACATATAACAGTTTCTTTATCCATTCATCAATTGAAGGGCATCTAGACTTGTTTCACAATCTAGCTATTGTGAATTGAACAGCAATGAAGAGTGAAAAGGATGCATCATTGTAGCATGCTGATTTTAAGTCCTTTGGGTATAGGCCAAGGAGTGGGATAGCTGGATCAAATGGTGGGTCCACTCCAAGTTTTCTAAGGAATCTCCACACTGCTGTCCAGAGTGATTGCACTAACTTGCAACCCCAACAGAAATATGTGAGTGTACCTTTTTCCCCACATCCTCACCAACACCTATTATTGTTTGTGTTCTTCATAATAGCCATTCTAATTGGAATTATATGGAATCCTAGGGAAGTTTTGATTTGCATTTCTTTTATTACATGAGATGCTGAGCATTTTTCCATATATCTATTGATCACTTGTAGATCTTCTTCTGTGAAGTGTCTGCTCATTTCCTGCACCCATTGATTGATTGGGTTATTTGCATTCTTGTTGTACAGTTTTTTGAGTTCTTTACAGATTCTGGAGTTTAGTGCTCTATCTGAAGTGTGTGTGGCAAAGATTTTATCCCACTCTGTAGGCTCTCTCTTCACATTGTTGATTGTTTCCTTTGCTGAGATAAAGCTTTTTAGTTTGACTCTATCCCAATTATTTATTCCTGCTTTTATTTCTTATGGTTTGGTAGTTATGTTAAGGCAGTCTGGTCCTAAGCCGACATGATGAAGATTTGGACCTACTATTTCTTTGATTAGGTGCAGGGTCTCTGGTCTAGTTCTGAAGTCTTTGACCCATTATGATTTGAATTTTGTGCAGTGAGATAGCGGTTTTATTTCATTTTACTGCATATTGATGTCCAATTTTCCTGACACCATTTGTTGAAGAGGCTGTCTTTTCTCCATCATATGTTTTGGTACCTTTGTCTAGTATGAGAACACTGTATTTATGTAGGTTTGACTCTGTGTCCTCTATTCTTTACCATTGATCTACCTGTCTATTTTGGTGCCAATACCCTGCTGTTTTTATTACTATTGCTCTGTAGTATGGTTGAAGATCTAGTATTGTTATACCCCTTACTTCACTCTTCCTGCTAAGGATTGTTTTAACTAATCTGGTACTCTTATTCTTCCAAATGAATTTCATGATTGCTTGCTCTATTCCTATGAGGTATGTCATTGGGATTTTAATTGGAATTGAATTGAACTTTTATACTACTTTTGATAGTATGGCCATTTTGACAATATTAATTCTGCCTATTCAAGAACATGGGAGATCTTTCCATCTTCTAAGGTTTTCTTTAATTTCTTTCTTTAGTGTTCTATAGTTCTCATTGTAGAGGTCTTTGGTTAGATTGATTCCCAAGTATTTTATTTGTTGAGTCTATTGTGAATGGGGTAGTTTTCCTAATTTCTCTTTCAGAGTATTCAGCACTTATAAATAAAAATGCATTAGATTTCTGAGCATTGATTTTATATCCTACTACTTTACTGAATTCATTTATGAGTTCTAGAAGTTTTCTGGTGGAATTTCCCGGCTCCTCTAAATATAGAATCATGTCATTGGCAAATAGAGATAGTTTGAGCTCTTCTTTTCCTATTCATATCCCTTTAATTTGTTTAGTCTGTCTAATTTTTCTGGCTAGAGTTTTGAGGACAATGTTGAATAGAATTGGTGAAAGAAGGCATCCCTGCCTTGTTCCAGGTTTTAGGGGGAATTCTTTCAGTTTGTCTCCATTTAGAATGATGTTGGCTGTGATCTTAGCATAGAGAGCCTTTGCAATGTTGAGAAATATTCCTACTATCCCTATTTTTTCTAGTGTTTTGAGCATGAAGAGATGATGTATTTTATCAAATGCTTTTTCTGCATCTATTGAAATAATCATGTGATTCTTAACTTTACATCTGTTGATATAGTGAATTACATTTTTTGATTTCCCGACGTTGAACCAACCTTGCATCCCTGGGATAAAACCCAGTTGATCATGGTGCATTATCTTTTTAATACATCTTTGTATATGATTAGCTAAAATTTTGTTAAGAATTTTTGCATCTATGTTCATTAATTATATTGGTCTGAAATTTTCTTTCCTTGATGTGTCTTTGTCTGGTTTTAGTATCAGGGTAATATTAACTTCATAGAATGAGATTGGAAGGGTCCCCTCCTCTTCTATTTCATGGAATACTTTGAGGAGTATTGGCATGAGCTCTTCTTTGAAGGTCTTGTAGAACTCAACTGAGAGTCCATCTGATCCTGGACTTTTCTTTCTTGGTAGACTTGATGACTTCCTCTATTTCATTGCTTGAAATTGACCTTTTAAATTGTGTTCATTCTCCTGATTCAGTTTGAGTGGATAATATGTCTCTAGGAAACTGTTGATGTCTTTGAGATATTCTACTTTGTTGGAGTATAGATTTTAAAAATAATTTCTAATTATGTTTTTTTTATTTCTGTAGTGTCTGTCATGATTATTTCTTTTTATCCTGAATTTTAGTAATTTGATTTTTCTTTCCTTCTCTTTGTTAGTGTGACTAAGTGTTTATCAGTTTTGTTTATTTTTTCAAAGAACCAAGTTTTTATTTTGCCAATTTTCTTGATTGTTTCTTTTGTTTCAATTTCATTGATTTCAGCTCTGACTTTTACTGTTTTCTCTCTTCTACTACTTTTGGTGTTGATTTGTTCTTTTTTTACTAGGGCTTTGAGTTGTAATGTTAGGTTGTTTATTTGTTGACATTTCCTTCTTTTATTGAATGTGCTCCATGCAATGAATTTTCCTCTTAGTACTGCTTTCATAGTGTCCCAGAGATTTTGATATGTTGTATTTTTGTTCTCCTTTACGTCTAAGAATTTTTTTTTATTTTCCCTCTCATGTCCTCTGTTATCCATGCATCATTTGATAGCATATTATTTAATCTCTAGGTGTTGGAGCAGTTTCTGTTTTTTATTTTGTCATTGATTTCTAATTTTATTTCATTATGATCTGATAGAATACAAGGTAGTTTCTTTATCTTTTTGTATTTGCTAAGAGTAGCTTTGTGGCATAGCATATGGTGTATTTTAGAGAAGGATCCACGTACTGCTGAGAAGAAAGTGTATTCGCTCATTGGTGGATGGAATAATCTATATATGTCTGTTAAGTCTAAATTGTTGATTGTGTTATTGATATGAATGGTTTCTTTGTTCAATTTTTTTTTTCTTTGAAAATCTATCCAGTGGTGAGAGATGTGTGTTTAAGGTCACCTAGTATTATTGTGTTGTGGTCTATTTGGTTCCTGGAATTGAGAAGGATTTCTTTGATGTACATTGACAAGCCATTGTTTGGGACATAAATATTTATGATTGTTATGTTTTTCTGATTTATGCTTTCCTTAAGCAGTATGAAATGTTCCTCTTTATCCCTTCTAACTAATTTTGGCTTGAAGACTGCTTTATCTGATATGAGGATGGATACCCCTGCTTTTTTACTGAGTTCATGTGCATGGTATGTTTTCCCCATCCTTTCACCTTTAGTCTGTGTGTATCTCTTTCTATGAGATGAGTCTCATGCAGACAGGAAATTTTGGGGTCTTTATTTTAATCCAATCTGCCAATCTATGTTTTTGATTGATGAGTTTAGGTCAGTAACTTTCAGAGTTATTATTGAGATACAATTTGTATTCTTGGTCATTTTGAATTATTTTTGTTTTTTAACCTGACTTGGTTTCTCCTTTATTTGGCTATTCCTTTAGGGTAGTTATTCTCTATGCTGTCTTTCATCATTGTTTTTTATTTCTTCCTCATGGAATATTTTGCTGACAATCTTTAGTTCTGGCTTTTTATTTGTAAATTCTTTTAGCTTTTGTTTATCATGGAAGGATTTTATTTTGTTGTCATATCCAAAGGTAAGTTTTGCTGGGTATAAGATTCTTGGTTGGCATCCATTTTCTTTCAGAGCTTGAAGTATTTTGTTCCAGGCCCTTCGAACTTTCAGGTTCTGGGTTGAGATATCTGTTGATATCTGCATTGGTTTACTCCTGAATGTAATATGCTTTTTCTCTCTTGTAGCCTTTAAAATTCTATCTTTATTTTGTATGTGAGGTATTTTCATTACAATGTGACTTGGTGTAGATCTGTTGTAATTTTGTACATTTTGTGTCCTGTAAGTCTTTTGTATTTGATTTTCCATTTCATTCTTCAGATTTGAGAAAGTTTCTGATATTATTTCATTAAATAGATTGTTTATTTCTTTGGTTTGTATCTCTGTTCCTTCCTCGATCCCAATAATAATTAAATTTGGTATTTTTATGACATCCCATAAGTCTTGGAGGTTCTGTTCATGATTACTTACTATCTTCTCTGTTTGGTTAACTTTGTTTTCACTATTAAATATTCTGTCTTCAGTATCTGGGATTCTGTCTTCCACATGATCTAACCTATTGGTTATGCTTTCTGTTGAGTTTTTAATTTGGCTTGTTTCCTTCATTCAAGGATTTCTGTTTGTTTTTTAATTTCAGACTCTCTATCTCTTTATTGAAATAATCTTTTGCTTCCTGCATTTGGTCTTTTAGCTATTGATTGTTGTGATCATTCAAAGCCTGCATTTGCTCTCTTATCTCATCATTTGCTTCTCTGATCATTTTAATTATGTACATTCTGAACTCCCTTTCTGACATTTTTTCTGTCATGCTGTCATTGGATTTTATTGATGTAGCATTAGGTTTTTTATGACACTTTTTTCCCTTGTTTTCTTGTATTTTTCATCTATCTTCCCTTTTAGGTCTGCAAATCTGAGGTAAATCAGTTTCCCCTCTATAAACTTATAGTGTCCCTGCAGGTTTCTAAAAGTTCACCTTGAAGTGTGAGATCAATATTAGGAGTGCACCATACAAACAATATGCATCCTTAACTCAAATAGTCTCTTTTAAGATATTAACTATTTTGTCTTAATAAATAGAGACTATGAGTTTGATTATTGTCTACAGCTTAACCAATAGGTTAGCAATAAGGACCATAATTTCTAATGCCGGACAGAGGATGGGGAGGAATGTAGGATATAATGTTACTGAGAAAGGATTATGTGTATAGAGGTACTATATCATAGGAATAGTGAAAGCAGAATTAAAAGAAATTGTTTGTTAGCATGTGAAAAGTGAGAGAGAGTCTCCAAGGAGATAGATAGATAAGAGGAAAATAGGGTGAGAAAAATATTGATAAAAGAATGGAAAAGTAGGAATAATAGAAGGCTTAAAAGGAATAATCTTAATATTACTACTAATAAAAAAATCTACAATAAAACTACACAGTACTGTTCAAACCTTCTAGTCTTCATTAGCCTGATTCCTGGGAGAAACATTATAATGCGGTGACCCAAGAAGGGTGCTGCCCCTCTAAGGATGGTGGCCTCTAAGTGGGTTATAATCATGCTGCTAGGTAGAGAAGCCTCCTTGTGTTGACAGATGGTCAATGACAGCACAGATTTTAGACCGCTTGCTGGAACTGGGCAGGGGCCGGACTGGGCTGGGCCTGGTTCTCTGGCTAGGCCTCCCAGGCATGGAAGTCTCTGCACAGCAGTTTTAGAGCATAAAGTTCTTTTGTTGAGTGACTAAAATTATGCCAATATTATGGATCATTCCTGTTTTTTCACTTGGTTAGAAGTTAGGAATGACAATTACAAATATCTTAAATAATATTAAAAAAATGAAGAAAAGTACATCACATTTTGAATGAACAAGGCCTAGGATGAGAGGAAAATAGAAATAAAGTAAGACTTTGGTTATAAAAAGAGTTGGGATCCAAAGATACAAAAATCAGAGAAGTGAGAACATTAAGGTCAGAGAAATGAAGCCACATTTTAATGGAAATGAGAAGAAAAATATTTTCTCAGGCAAGGAGATCAGTGTGATATTACTAGTTAGGCCAAATTGAAATATGTTACAGATAAGCTTGGAAAAATAACGTGTCCTTCAACAGAGCACCCTGAAATCTAGGTTGCAATATTTGAATATCTTTTCATTGACAAAGTATAAAACTTGGAAGCATAAAGTATGTAAGATCAGCTTTTTATAAGGTTAATTCATCATCACCTAAGAAAAAGAATTACTCTAAGTAATTTACCTGAATTTAACCATTAGTTATTGTTTCTGAAGATTGTGTGATTGGACATAAAGCTCATCTGTCCTGAAGTATCTACCTCCTTCAAGATGCTACAGGCCCACTGTAGACATCTGGTTTCTGTTCCTTGCACTCAGAAACTCAGTACAAAACATACAAGTGTATTTACCATGGTCCCCATAAACTAAAGAGAGCCCTGAAGGCATTTCAAATACAACATGCCAGAGACTTCAGACTTATCAATTGTTTTCATTGAGACAGATCAGAAGTGCCCATGCTTATCTATTGTCTGTGAAGAGTAGCAACATTAAACATCTTCCCTCAACTTTAACACAACTACTTTTATATTTCCAGAATGTAGAACATAATTCCTTTTGTACAATATTTTGTATTCATTAAATTATAAATAAAGTGTTTAACACATTTTAGTGGATTAAAATCATTTTGGGTAAAATACTATGTGAGTTTTTATTATAAGAGATATTATATCCATGAACTTCAGTCCTTGATTTTGTGCATGCCAATACCATCAATGGCCAATGCTAGAATCCTTTACTTAGATTATCCAGGCATTCACTGAGATCCTAATCTGTATCTCCAACAGGGAAGAAGGACCCAAATTTGGTGTTCCCTTGTCTCCTCATTTCTCCCATCTCTTTCTCCTTCTGCCTTCTTTCTATTCCAGGAAAAGTGGGCATTTTAGAAATATAATGATTGACAAATACAAGTAAACAATTACTGTGGTTTCCAATGCAATGGTTGATATACTCACCTTGGCTTTCAAAACCCTTGCCCAACTTTGCTATCTTACTGTCCACTTGTCCTCCCAGTGTTCTGCTCATCTGTGTTCCAGCCACACATGACACTTTCTGCACCTCATGGGTAAACCTGAATAGTCTCATTCCCCAAATGTTCCACATCTTACAATCAGATGATATTTTCTGTGCTATGACTTCCACTCTCATTTCCATCACTGTGTGTGTGTGTGTGTGTATTGAGATGTACATTTCCTAAATCTACACTTCTGTCTTTTTTATTTCAATATATTTTGTTGCTTTATCTGATATCTTGTAAAATGAGTCGCCTTGTTGTTCTATGTGCACTTCAGTGTATGCTGGAGATAGAATTGAGCAGAGATCAGGCAGAGAAAATCCAGTTCCAGAACCCAAGACTCTGTGCTCTATGGAATCCGTCTCTACTACTCCATCCCCCTTTCCTTGCAAAGAATCACACTCCAACCACCATCCAGGTGATGCCAAAGTAAACCTGAAAAAACATACACAGGAAATGAATGAAACCACTCACATATTCAGGAATATGTCCTATCAAATGGACACAGTCTTCAGAGATCAGAATTTTATATGGGTGTTTGAAAAATAATAATGAAAAAGAGATAGAAAGTTTAGCAATTGATGGGTGGAGTCAAAGCCAAAGGAGGGAAGGTTATTGTGAGCAAGAGCTACTGTAGAATTACCAAGGGAGGAGATGGGGGATAATCCTGGTATGCAAGGATGCTCAAAGAACCATGGTAAAATCAGGAGGATTCTTTATCTAGGATTTCACTGAAGACTTTTACTTCTCACTCTTCCACTCATTTCATATCCCTACCCCAACCCCTATAAAAGGAGACACTAAGGAAGGGTGATGGGAGGTCCCAGATAGCCAATGTTAGTATTGTCAGAATTAAAGTCACTCCTTGTCATCAGCATCAGTGCAAACCAACTGCATGTAATCGGTGTGCATCCCTATCCTTGTCCTGACCTCAGACTTTGCAAATAAGTAGTCTGTAGATATTGGATATTACACCATTGCCCCCTTCACTGTGTGTGCTTTTTCAGCTGCAATTGCACTTGAGATGCTATTTCATGAAGAAGAGGTCAATGTAAGCTGGAAATATTGGATCTTTTCATCATTGGGAAAATACGTCCCTGGAATTTTACTTTTCTCAGGAGATAAAACCAGAGAACTATGACTGCCAAAGAACCTGGTCACAAATGGGAGGGAAGAAAAATCAAATATTTCAGTGGGGCTTGAAAACTTAGCTGTTGTCTTATAAAAAAAAAAAGGTAGCATCTAACAGGGAACATATAGCTCTCTCCTTTTCAATTCTTATTTACATTGAATATGAATCTTGTGCAGTATATCTGCAACAAGTAAATTGTACCTCAGATTCTTCCATTCTGGCTTTTACTTGCAGAAACTATGGAGATGGGAGATAATCCACGGATGAATTTTCCTATAAGATTTGTTAGACTGTACCAAAGGATATGAAATGTTGGCAGAAAATTTCTTACTTGTGTTTCTAAAATCTTCTAGAATAAAAAGAAAATATACCTTCTACTCTGTTTAGAAACATCTCTAAATTCAGTAACCTTAAACTCAAAATCCCCTAGTTGAACTTGGGAATTACACATCTCTTTTTTCTCCATCAAATATTTATAGCTATTTCATAAAATGCACAAATATTCAGCTTCCATAGGGACAAAAACCACAACTCTTCCCAATGGACCCTGAAGGATTTGCTCAATGAGCTACTTAACAGAGTTAACCAAGGACCACAGTAAAATGTGAGTCAATTAACCCAAGACAAAGCTGTGAATAGGCAGTATCTGTTGTTAGCCTCTACTCTTGACCTGTCCTCAGGGACAGCTACCATTTTAATTACTGAGTGTTCCATCCAAGTACTCTTTTAAAGTCACACTGAAGTGTAGACTACTAAAGTTACCAAAGAATTTGTTCTTGAAGTCAATCTTTTTGCATGGCAGACAAATCTTTGAGATAAAGTAAAGATTCAAATAGACATGCTATGGTTGAATTCTACCTCCACTGCCTGTGTTACTGGGATTGTAGTTACTTTTCTTAACTTCTCTTAGCTTCCTTTGTCTGGAAAATATTACCATTAAAAACAATATTTTAAAAGTTAAGAATAATTTTCTATAAATCTTACTGGTATTGATAACATGATAGAAATAATCACATGAAAACTGCTCATTAAAATTTATATGATTTCTGAAATACTTTGAAGTCAGAAGAGAAAGAAAAAGTGAAAGCAATTAGATAGAAAAATATTTTTACTTTTTTATTTTAAATCAACTTTTTAAGGCACAATTTTCATACAAGAAAATGTAGCACTTTTAAATGCACAATAGGTGAGTTTTGTAAAATTATACAGCCACATAACTACTAACACAATGTAGATGTTTATCAGTTTATCTCTCCAAAGAACTAGGTTTTGATTTTGCTTTCTTCTCATAATTATATTTGAGTTCTTTGTCTTTTACACCTTATTTTGTAGTTTTAGTATATAATTCCCTTTCAGGACTGTGAGGGAGAATCTTTTCCACACATCTCTCCTGGCATTTGATGGTTTGCTGGCAATCTTTGGAATTCTTTGATTTATAGATGCATAACTTCAATATGTCATATTCTTCTTTATAAGACATTTTATCTGTATGCATGTCTGCTTTTCATATGGTTGTGTTTATGTTGGATTGGATTCATCTTAATAACCTCATCTAAACTTGATCATCTGCAAAGACCTTACTTCCAACTGAGATACTATTCACAGGTCCTGAAAGTTAGGATTTTAACATTGAGGAAATATAATTCAACCCACAATGCATCCTAAAGATCCCTAGAAATGGGGGGAAAGTACTATCGTATCTCTAAATTCCTTCAAATAGCTCCTGGGGTCTCTGTCCCTGGACAGAGACTGGTCTCTGGAAGTGACCCGGTACCTGGGCAAAACCCAGATTCTTCACCTCTGGTTTATGCCCCAAATTAGCAAGTTTTCCCAGGGTACAAGGAGTTACTTGCTTTCTATTGCAGAATTAAACTCACTTTATTGAAAGTGTTGTCTCTCTAGAGCCTTTCCTTTCAGTTTTGCTTGCTTTATCAGATTGCCAGTACCCCATAGAGGTGATTTATCTATTGTATGTAGATTTTCTAGTTGTTCATAGCTATAGAACATGTGGTCACAAGTTATTGCACCACAAATATTTCCCATATATTATATTATTATCAATTAAACAAGTATTTGTTAACCATTCATTATGTACCAGACACTATGGTAGGGAGTGAGATTTAAGAGAAAACATTAAAAAATAAGAAACCCCCACATTTTTATAAATTATCTTCATATGTATAAAAATAAACACAATAAATGAATTGTATTACATGGTAGATGATAAGCTTTAGGTAAATAAGTAATAATTGAAATCAATAATAGAAAAGGAGAAACAGGAGTCATAAAATGGATAATGTTTACATTTCTATAAGGTAAAAAATTTATTAAGGAGATATATTTGGATTTTCAACCAAAGGAAGTGAAGAAGCAAGCTATGCGAATATCTGGAGGAGGAGCAATTGAGACAGAGGCAACAACCATTCAAAGTCCCTCAGGCAGAAATGTTGAATGTTGGTATTTGGCAGAAACAATGACATGTATGTTGTAATGGGGTTAAAGAATAGAGTTGGGGCACTAGTACGAAGAAGCAGAATGTAACTGAGATGTGGCTGAAAATTAATGGGTATAGAATTTGATGGTTATGGCAAGGTCTTGGTTATTTATGCCTCTTAAACTAAGGAACTGAGATAGATTAAAGGGCAAGAACAAGAAACATGACCAACTGGTCAACTTAGGAGCCAGTGCATTGGAAGGATCTTCTCTGTGATATTAAAATCACTGTGATGCAGAACAGAACCATGTTGAATGATGGTGAGCAGAGAGCCAACACCTTCAAGGTGCAATGACCCTGGAAGCCCTTGATGACTTTTCTAAGGAAGAGTGGAGTTCAGAATAATCAGATTGAGAGGAAAAACTAACTGGAGAAGGGGCCCGAACCAGAAGTGGTAGTTAAAATTAATCACAAAATCTCACCTCTAAAATGTTGGCATGAGACCTGTGAGAGAGAAAACACTTTTCACTTAAGTAGAAACACAATGCCAGGAGAACCAGGGAGGGAAGAAAACAAATGTTCACAAAACAATTTGAAAAGGTAGGAGATTCTGCCCATCGCTGACCTGAGATCAAGGAACTCTAATGAAAGGGGCTCTTAAGGGATGATAGTTATAATCTTAAAAGGGGAAATTTATATTGCTGTAAGAGATCTAAAACATGAATTTAAAATATTCTCTTAAAAATGGTAGTCCCTTTTTGGAGAAACAGTCATGTAATGTCTTCAAATCCCTGGAATTTAGAAAAATTCTGGACTTACTGTTAGGCTTTTAGAAAAAGCATAATCTGCTAGAATGTTAGTTTTGAACACAGAATTTTTTTTATTGTCTCCTAAAATAACACTTGAGAATAATGAGTCAACAAAAATTGAATTGTATTTTGAACAGAAATGATTCTCAGATGCTCCTGGTGTGAGGTGCCTGTGGCAGACTGGTACTTGTCCACTAAAATAAAACTGCCCCCTTTGCAGTAACCAAAGGGTATCAGCATTCATGGCCACCAGAGGAGTGTCTATAGTCCTCAGATCCCTTCACGGATAATGGTAGCTCTGTGACTCAGGATTTGTCAATTGGATATAAGTAGAAGAGAAATGTGTAACTTCCCCGCTGAAATCTAAAATGTTGGAAGTGTGCTCCTTGGATTTATCCCCTCTGCTGGACAGAAGGTGTCACAAATACAGTGCTCTATGCTAAAGTTTCACCTGAAAGTACACCTGAAACTCTTAGAGTTAAACTCAAATTATTCTTCATTAGTGCCAGGGTGAGGCTTGGGATTCTGCATTTTTAATAAACTCCCAGGAGATTCTAGTGGTTCTAGCTATGACCACACATTGGACATGATCAATATGTTCATGTGACAGATCAAGCAACAGACTGAAAGGAATCTGGGTCCCTCAATGAAGAAGAAGAAAAGATTTGCCAAGTTGGACCATTTACATGGGTGGATTGTTATGTAATAAAAAATGGACTTCTTATTTTTTAAAGCACTATATCATTGCATGTCTCTTTGATAGAAGTTTATCCTTACTCTAAGTATTTACAGAACTCAAAGTGTATGTGAGACCGTTCTCCTCTTTATTCAATAACTCTGCTCCTGGAAGGCTACTTAGATCACCCATATGGTCTCTCACATGCAGAGATGGCATTCCTTCCGTAATGTTTTGAATTATTTTTTCCATAAGAACATGAGTTTATATTAACCATGAGAATTCTAATGTTTGGAGTTTGAAACTCTTCAAAAGAGATATATGGAAAGAAAAGTTAGACATTGCCTAAATTTCAGAATTCAGAGCTTCATTCTTGTTTCTCTGCTGTGAAATAACTCTAATCTTCTGACTTGGAGGGCAACAATTGGTTCTATTGAATCAGTGGAGTAGAGGAAGGGAATTAAGAGGGACTGAGGAGAGATGGGAAAATAAATGATCCAGTTGTGGATAGTCTCTCACTATCTAGTTATTGTAGCCAGATAAAAAGGGTCCACATTTTAAACCAGAATACATGTTTAGTAATATAATAGGAAAATTAAATTGGAGAACAGACCAAAATACAATATTGTTACTTAATATCATTTTTAAAAAGTGACCACAAATTTAGCAGCTTAAAATAACTTACATTTATGTTTCAGTTTCTCCAGGTCAGGAGTTTGAGCATGAGTTATCTGGGTCTGTCAGGGGTCTTTCGCAACACTATAAACAGGTCTTATTTCTCTGCTGTGTGGTACACTCCAAAGGACAGCTCATAACCTGGTACTTTGCTTTATTGAAACCAGCAAGGTGGAGAATCATGAGAGAGATGGAAACTTCTTGAAATAATAACAAAAGTAAATTACCATCTAAATCTTTAAGAGTGGGAGGAGAACCCTAGAAACTGAGAGCAGAGTAGTATTTACCAGAGACTAGGGAGATGAGTGGAGGGAAGGAAAGGTTGATCATTGGGAAATGTTATTGTTTGATAAGAAGAATAACTTTTGGTGTTCTATGGCACAGTGGGGAGTATAACTCACAGTAAAGAATTGTATATTTCAAAATATTTAGAAAAGTGTAATTTGAATGTACTCACCACAAAGAAATGATAAAATGATAAATATTCTAAGTAGGCAAACTGAATCACTATCCAATGCATACATGATACATGAATAAAATATCACATGAATAAAATTTCTCATAAATATGTACAATTATTTGCATTGTTACACATGTAATATGTGATAATACATAATAAAAAAGAATAATTAATAAAGGTGATCTTGATTCCACCCAGTGATTAGGGGGCCATAGATAATCATCATACACTGGACCAAAGATCTTTCTACTGCCCAGATAATCTCATAAAGATATGTCTTATCTTTCATATGTATTTTCCTATTTGCATACATGTTTTTATTAAGCAAATTTTTTTCTACTACAAATAGTTTTATTTTTTAGAGACCAAATATTCTTCTTTTTAAGTAACATGTAGAATTCTTTGAAAGAAAAAAAAAACACTTTCTATAAACTCCAGTTCTAAATTAAATGATTCACTTAAATAAATGTAATAATACAGGTGGAAATATGAAAATAATTATAAGTGCTATATGCTTATAACTTACACAAATGTAAAAATTAACAAAATAGCAACAACGGTAAAATTTTTTAAATTAACAAAATGAATGTTAACTAAATTAAGTAATGCTAAGTTAGTATAATTTTTGTTTTAGTAAACCCTGCCCACCTTTTGGCCTCCAATAACAATGTAGTAGTGTTTGACACCATTGTAACAATGATCAGATTCAGGTGCTTAAATTATGCAATTATACCTGCATTGAGGTATTCATCAGATGACCCAAATCATGGTTTTATATGTTTTGAAATTATCAATTCAATGAAATCAGAAAATTAATAATTAAAAATTATTACAGAAATCAGCACAAATCTAGGTAGAGATGATGGCAGCTCATATAAGGGTGGTAGAAGGATTTTTGAGAAAATATACGACATCCTGGGTGTATATTGAAGGCCAATTATTTCTTTCTAAGAGATTTGATATCAATCATTATAACTTCATTGCATTTATTTGATTTTCACTTTAATGCTCTGACAGCAGAAAGAACAAGTTTACTGGGAAAGATTGCACATAGAGCAAGTGTATGACAGTAACTCAGCAGCCGTGAAGATGTTTATATGTCTACAGAGGAAGATGTCACAGAATCATCCCACAAATGCTTGTGCTGAGAGGAGCTTTCCAGAGTATGGGAATCTCCTCTGTTACATTATTTCGATTTCCACTTGTTCATTCTCCTGTGCTCAATTCCTAATCTTCCCTCCTATTTATATCATAAAGCTAAACTGTGGCAAGGCAAGTGATTTGCTGATAGCTGATGTCACCATCCAGGAAATTGCTGCCTTGTAGAACTTGCCATCTGTAGAACTTGGACTTTGAGGTTTTCCAGCAAAGAATATGGGTATAAAGTAAATCTTCCAAACTGTGTTAAAAGAATTTGAATGTCCATGAGGAAACAGATTCATACAAACTCTTTTGAAGGGGTACAGTGTAAATTCATCCACCATAGTTTAGTGTCATACCTGTAGGAGAGCAATTATTTTCATCTTGGCTCCAAAAGTGGACTTTTATTGCTCGCAACTGCTTAAACTGACTCTTTTTGTCTAAAACCCATTGAAAGTATCTGAACCAGAATGTATATCAAATGAGCCACTACAAAACAGATAAATCATACACCAAAATGTTTATTATGGTCATTGGTAACTATCCTTTCTCTAGATGAGTGTCCATAGGAATCTCAAATACTATATGAATTTGACTTCATACCAGCAGAATTTGGCCAAAAAGGCATTTCTGTCTATGGACTGAAGGGTTCTTCCTGAAATGAAAACATGCCTGCCAGACAGACTGACAAAAATGAAACATTTTCTCTTACACTAGGACCGTACCTCATACCTAGTCAAAACTGTGCTCCCATGATATACTAAAGCCCAAAATTTCACTTTGGCAGACATCTTCATTCTTTGCAGTAATGATGATACTAGGTCTTTTTTCTTTACTGTGACTATTTTAACAATTATATGTCTTCCATGATGGTGATCATCTTTACAATTCTCATAATTTTACAAAAGATTCTCAATTCATCAACAAAATGATTTGGGCAATGTGCATTGGTTATAACAAAAGTAATAAAATAAATACATAGAAAGAAATTATGGTTAAATACTCAGTAAGTACATTATAACCAGTATTGATCTTATTTTAAAAGAACAAGTGATCACTCTATTTATGTTCATGAGAGGAATAAAAGGCTACTTTTCAAGTTTGTTACAAAACTACTCAAGTATCAAACAGGAATTAACTATCTGATATTTATGATCCTTTGGGAACATGGTTTTCTTGGGGTGACTTTGGGTTGTTGATTGTTAAGGCAGATAAGAGATGACACAGGTTTAAGAGTGCCAGAATGGATTTCCTCAAAGATTTGATGTTAGAAATGCATGTTGAGAAAGAAAATGAAGAACAGAAATCACAATCACAATAGTGTATAAAATAAATAAAATTATAGAAACAATAAGATCTGTCTCCCAAGCTTCCAAGGGCAAGCGAATCAATGCAGAGAGCCAAAGTGTGTGAGTGGTTGCTCCCCAAATATGGCTGCACTTGGTATTATATCACTACAAGTAATGTGGTCTTAAAATAAAAATGTTCAGTCTGCTTATTTTACCAAACATCCTACTGAAATAGAATTATACTATAACATAAGAGTAAGAATATTTATTTTTCTCTATGGCTGCAATTTTATTTAAACCATCATAGAATTAGTAAGGAGCCTACCACTCTTCACTGCCTTGAGTCAGAGTTTGTTGAACCATAACTTTCTGATGGCATTTTTGACTTCTGCATTGCTCAGAGTATAAATCAGAGGATTGAGCAAAGGTGTCCCAATTGTATAAAACACAGCCACCAACTTATCTATTGGAAATGTAATTGGAGGATGAGTATATGTGAATATACATGGAACAAAGAATAAGATAACCACAATGATGTGGGAGGTGCAGGTAGAGAGGGCTTTTCTTCTTCCTTCTGCACTGTGATGACTTAGAGAATGTAAAATGAAAGTGTAGGAGATAAGCAGGATTATGAAACTCACCATGCATATGGCCCCACTGTTAAACACTATGGGTAAATTGATGACATAAGTGTCCATACAGGCAAGTTTCAACAAAGGTTGCAAATCACAGAAATAGTGATCAATCACATTGGGGCCACAAAAGGGTAATTTCAAAGCCAGGAAAATCTGTGCTGAAGAATGGATACAAGACCCAACCCAGGCTAGAATCACCAGTGCTCCACAAACCTGCTGGTTCATGATAATTGTATATTGCAGGGGCTTGCTAATGGCCATGTAGTGATCAAAGGCCATGAGGATGAGAACCAAGGTTGCCATGCAGTCAAAGAAGTGAACAGCGAAGATTTGTGTCATGCACTCATTGTAAAAGATGACTTTCTTCTCAGCTATAGCATCTATAATCAATCTGGGGGCGGTGCTTGTTGAAAAGCAGGAATCTGAAAAGGATAAGTAGAAAAGGAAAAAGTACATGGGACTCCAAGAGTCTGGCTGTATCAAATGGTCATCAAAATGAGCAAGTTTGCCAACAGAGTTGGAAGATAGAGAAACAAGAAGACCACAAACACTATTTTCTCCTTTAGAATATCCTGTGTTAACCCAAACAGAATGAACTCATTCACACTGTGATTCAACTCCATGGTTACAGTGAGTAGAGAAAGGGCACAACTGAGAAGTGGTTTATCTACAAATAAAATTGATAAAATGATAATTTGGTAGTAGAAGTGGCCTGCACTCAATTACATCTTTGTAGTTCCAAAATGTTCAACATAATACAGTAACTCTTCCATTTGTTCATGTATTTTAATAACTTGGTAAAATTATTTTTAAGTCAATGCCCTCTAACCATAGGCATTGATGCAAGGTCTTCTTATTTGGGACAAAGAATATAATATTTTGTGGAAAAGAATAAAACCTACTAGTAATTGTGGTCTCTGCCCATGTCTGAGAGTTAGTGACTCTGTTGTAGCACTTTACTCAGGTCATCTTAATGTTTTATAATTTTCATTTTTATAAAAGTTAAAGATTCCAACAGACTCATACACCAATGTATATGGTAAAAATGTGCAAAGAATGGAAATGCATCTCAATTACTAAAACTGTTATCTATATATAATATCAAGTATTAAATTAGAGTAATCCTTTTGTAAAATCACATTTTTAGATATGCACTGCAGTTTGTGCCCATTCTTCCCCTTCAGTGTCTTGACCAAGTTTTGCTTTAAGATGGAATTATTTCTTCAACTTTTGGTTCACACAGTCCTAATTTTACTTTCATTTTCAGTCCGCACACATGAGATCTTT
The DNA here is from genome assembly GCF_902686445.1 of Sciurus carolinensis. Taxonomy (NCBI): domain Eukaryota; kingdom Metazoa; phylum Chordata; class Mammalia; order Rodentia; family Sciuridae; genus Sciurus; species Sciurus carolinensis. The sequence goes on along the minus strand of NW_025920276.1, from coordinate 246,836 downwards.
AAATAAGTCATTAAGTTTGGAATTAGTAAGTAAAGTTACTATATATTTAAAACAATCCATCACTCATGTTAGATTGAGTCTCACACCTTACACATTAAACTTAATGTGTCACTTTGTATATGCCTAAAACTGAAAAAGTGAATTTTCCTATCAAGTTTTTGAGAAGTGTTTGTATTTGTCTATCTCTGTTTTTTCCAAATCATTAACCTAAAGAATTTCAATACATAGACCTTTTCCCATCATTTGTTCAATCTTCCTTTATATGCACACTTCTCTATGCAATTTAAATCATCCTATAATACTTAACTTTCTGGCGTTCACAAAGAGTATCCATAACACAAAAATTCATTTTATCGATTATAAATTACATTCAAAATTTCATGGTATAAATTTTTGATTTATTTTAAAAGTTGTTTTCAAATTTTAACTCTCATGTATAAACTTGTGCACAAATATCTTATTATTTATATATGTTTTTATGAATTTTATTTAAAAAAGACAAAAGGATCTCTAAGGCATAAAATGTATATATTTTCAAATGAATTGGTAATCATTCTCTCATACCCTTCCAATTTACTTGCATTGATGTTTATTAGAAATATATTGACTATAGTATAGAAGTATTTTCACAATAAAATATCCAAAGTTTACAGTGAATTACAAGATAACAATTCATAGTTTTTAATCTCACTCTCCAGAAGTAACTTTATATATTATTCAAATTTTTCAATACATATGTTTTTGTTAAATATCCCTTTTATGTATAGATACTCAGTAAGCTTATTCTGGATTTCTCTAAGTAAAATCAGTATTTCATAATCAGTAATTCAAACTGTCCATTTACTTCTATAATAAACACATATAATGTGAATAAAAATTTAACTTTCTTTGCAATCCAGCTAAAATAGTATTAGCTCAATGTGATAAACTAGGGTATTTATAATAACTACAACTGATTTTAATTCTAGTTATCTCTGACAATTATAAAAAAGAAAATGAACTAATTATTAGTTAATTTCAATACATTAGGTTCCTCATGAGAGAAAACTAGAAAGAGGGTGTGAGAAAAGGACCAGTTAGAAATTACAAGAAGAAGAAAAAATGCTTTTCATCAGGTGAACACACAGAGGATCTTAAGAAAAATCTACATTCTTATCAAATACAAAGACCGTTTGAAATAAAGTCATGGGCAAATGATGGACACCCACGCTCTCCAGGCATGCAAACCTATTTTGGTTTATTTTAAATAAGAGGAAAAAAAAAGATTTAGGGACAAGGAGCACTTTGTCAAAATCCTTGCATAAGCTTAGGTCAATACTGTTTCAGGTTTATCATTGAAACCAGTTATTATTTCTTAAACTCCTGAACTAAACTTTCTCTCTGATTTGGGGGACAACCATGGTAGTGGAGCATACCATTTATCTTCTTTGAATTTTATTTCCCTCATTAGAATTTTAACAAGTTCAAATTATATCTGGGCACAAAACCCTTCTGTGCTTTTGTCCAGAAAATCATCTACCTCTATTCCTTTTCTTTGATATTACTATGTGTTTTGATTTGACTTGAATAAAATACTCTATATTACATATTTTCCTTGCTTCATTACCTTATATTTAAACAAGGGTTCACTTTTCTTATTTCATTTGATGTGAATGTTTTCTTACAAGGTAAGTATGGCCACTGGTCTTGTTCTTTTCTGTGTATTAATTATGACCTGTAACATAGAGAGTTTTCCTGAGCCAAAACAAGAATGGGATGCTGATACTAAATAGTTATTCTCTTTTGTATCTGCCTCACCTGTCATGAAAATAACAAGCCACAATCTTCCATGTAGATTACATCCTCAAAAAGAGAAATCTTGAGCCATCAGAAAATTCCAGTTGTTTTTATTTTTCTGACTTGATCATAAAATCAAGTTCTTCAACTTTCATGTTGAGAAAAGTATGAAAACATGAATTAGATAGCTAATGAATAATAGTGAAAAGGGGACAGGGCAGAGAGTCAATGAATCTGAGTAGCAGAGAGGAGAATGATAGTGAAGAGACAGCAGCAGAGTCAGGGGGTAGGAGAAAGGAAGATCTAGAGAGCAGAGGTCAAAGGAGTCTGTTACCCAAGATTTCATTTTGAAGTTTAGCCTCCTTCTTTCAGACCCAATTCAAAGCTCTTGTGCCAGAACCAGAGAGGGGAAGTTGTGCATCATGAGCAAGGAAGACCAAGGATCCTGAAACTCCAGGTGGGTAAAAACTAGAGTCCTAACATATACTCTGTCCCAGAAATACCACCACTGGCACTAAACTCTTAAAATGAGATGATCCTATGATTAAAAGTACAGCCATGCTGGGTTCAATGTCATGGTGATGTCTAATTCCACCTTCTATTAAAAGAAAGTCATTAAAGATATAGTACAGCTTCCTGCTGAGGCCAGGGGCGTATCATGAATCCTGAACCACCATAACTGTTATTTTGGGAAATACTCCCCAGGAGCTCCACTTTTCATAGGATAAAATGTCAGTATAGGTTCCATCAAATCAATCTAGAGAAGGTAAAGTGCAGAGAGCCTTTTAGAGAGATTAAAACCCTTACCTCTTTTCTTTTAAGCAAACAGATGATTTCCAAGGAACTTCAACTTTCATTTACAGGAAACTGAATCACATGAAGTCTGGTTACAGCTTTCTATCATAATTATGGGATGTGGAGATACTATGCAGAGGAGATTTTACAAGTGGACATTACGTATTACACATGGTTCCTCCAAAAGCACGGTGTCATATGAAAACAACAATTTCTCTACTGGAGCAAGGAAGAAAGTTGTAAAAATTGGAGGAAGTTTCTTAATTTGGTTCTTGAAAACATTATGGAACAAACTATTCCAACATTTGGAGAAACCTCTGAAACCAGCTTTTGTTCCAAGTTTGTCTTTGGTAACAGTGTAAGTAAATGAGTTTCTTTTTATTGGACTGGATATTTATAGTAATTCCACAAAGGTTTTAGAAACCTAAAGCTTTTATTCTCAGGAGCTCTAAGAAAGCCAAACTCCCAATCAGTTCCAAAGGTTGTCAGTGAGTTACCTAGTTGACACAGTCCGAAGACAAAGCAGGCACTGGAGTTAAATTTCAACTCAGTATTAATTGCAGCTGAGGAAAATTTACTCATTTTTTATGTGATTATGACTTAAGTCCCTCTCTTATGGAATCATGGAATTCATTGAAGCCAGTTAGATGTCCATGTACCATGAGCCCTGGTTCTACCAATACCTGCTATCTGAATTTAATCAACTTCATTAATCGCTTCAATTTTTAATTTAATCTTGTGTAAAGGTCAACTAATAATATTTATTTACCCCATTTCCACTCCCATCTGTTTTAAAATAGAGCAGAGAGAAGAAAGGAATGAGAATTATTGAATATTTTTAACATGTTTTTCTTTTTATTTGTAAAGATATATTCTCTTCCACATGAGGAAGATGGCTATATCTTTGCTTTTGAAAGTGATCATAAGCTATTAAAGTTGGGACATTACAAAATTACTTTTCTAATGGATGGAGACTGTGATTTACTAACTAGTGTATGTATCTGCTAGGTCTGCCATTGCCTCTGTAATACCTATAATGAGGTTTATGTCACAGATACAGAGATGGGGTGGGACGACAGAAGCAGGAGACAAACTGGACAATTCTTCACACTTTTGCCCATGTGTCTGAGCACTAATCATCAAGTCCAAGTGCCTGAGAGAAATATCTTAGGGAAAATATTACTGCCAGCCTGGTCTTTTTCATTGCAAACAGACTGGAAGAATTTTGAGAACATTTTTTGGTGTGTCACCTAAAGCTTTTGGACCTCAATTTCTTCACCAATTAAATGGGAGTATTGTTGCCACCTGCGGCAACAATTGCACAGGTATTTATCGGAGGGTGTGATTGCCCACTGCCTGCGGGGACAATCACAACACGTACGCTTTTGATCACAGGAACCAAAAAGCCGCTTTATTCCACAAGTCTCCGACTTATATTGAGAACATCAGCCTATCAGAGAGTAGACTACCAGGAAAGTCAGCCTATCAAGGAACAGTCTCCAGGCAGATACCAGGATCACCTCATATACAGCAGCCAATCAGAGTTACTTCCTGAAACTTGTTTATGAGTACGGCTTATTCTGGCAAGCTGCCAGGCGCCATCTTAGAGATCAGGCCAGGGTGCAGCTTTGGGGCCCTCAGAGCCTGCCCCTGACATCTCCCCCTTCTTTAAATAAAGAAAAGATGACTTGGGACCATGCCTGTCTTAGGTTGTCCATGGCAAATTACATCCTTACCCGTCATTGGAATTCTGACCTCCAGGTGTCAGAACCCTGTCTTAGGTTGGTATGCATTTCCACAGATCTTACCCGTCTTTGACTACTGGTCCAGCACGCTTAGCCATACTTGGGGGGATGTGCCTGTCTCAATGGCTATCAAAGCCTGTACTATAGCCCATCAATGACATCGGGCATCTTGGTGAGCTCTGATTTGGCTGCGTATAACATAGGCTGTCCCTAAGCAGATAATAATCAGAACAGCTACTGTTCCAGCCGACTGTTTTGTCAATCCCAGGGCTTTAGAAAACAAAGAGAACATTTTGGATACCGATGCAACTTGAACCCTGGTGGCATTGACTGAGTATTTCAGCTCGTAGCTGACTGGTTAAATTATCAAACGTAGATGACCAATTGCCAGTAAGGTAGACAGAGAAATTTTTAGATAACATAGCCGCAGAGCTAAGGTTATTATAAGCAATAGGGGTGACACACACTGCTCTTAAAGGATAAACACATCCCAGTCCCAAAAGTTCTTGCAAGATATCCACTTGTTCTTGTAGTAAGTCCACTCTTTGATTTACAAGGAGTATGCCTGCTGTTAGATGTTGGTTTAGGGTCTCTTTAGTCTGTAAGGCTGCAGCTGTATTTTCAGCCAAGTGATTGACTGCTGTTGCTGTAGGTATGGCAGTTGCTAGTGCTGCTGTTGCAGAAACCACTATTGCAGTGACCATAGCCGCTGTGATGCCAAATTCTCTGTTTCTTGATAGTAACACTGGCAATTCCGCATCTGTAACAGAGACTGGGACTGGTAGGAAGGTAGGAACACACATTAAGACTGCCAGCGGGAACCTAGAAGCATTCCAACATTGAGAGAGATAGCACCCTAAGAGACTAAAAAGAGGTTGTAAGTTAGTTCAAGGGGGACTACGAGCATCATGGTTATCAGGAGTATGTTGGTCTGAGTTACTTGTTGGTAGCATTGGCACTGGTTGGCTTAGTCACTCAGGAACCCAGATAGGCGATGTTTTATCCTGTGGAAACACACAAACCGAGCCTTGGCTCCAGTAAAGCACCGGGTCCGGGCCGTTCCATTGTCCTGAAAGAACATCCTTCCATTTTACCGTCACTCTATCATGTTGTTTATGATTGCCATGTCTCTCAGCGGCAGAGCGACCCTCATTATCCAGAGTTAAAAAATTTAAATTAAAGAGGCAAAGAGAAAGTTTATCTTTAGGGGAACTGAAGGTCTCCCCTATTCCCCCTTTTTGTTTATAAAGAGTCCTTGTGGGTTATAAGGTATACCTGTGGTTAGAGTTACTTCAAATTTAGTGAGAAATTGGTTCTTACCAAATTTAGTTTTTAAAGAAAAATTTAGACTGTATAACATAGTACAATACTCTAACAGTTGCTTAACCATAATTGTATAAACCCCTATTTTTAAGACTGATTGTTCTAAAGAATAAAACTTAATAGACACAAAGTTAAGAGTAAATTAGTGTTTCTAAGAAATCCTTGTTATTTTACCATGTCATTTTACCATATAGATTAAACTTTGGTTTATATTAGAACATTAGTATTTCATCTTAGGAAAAACCTTAAATAGCTTTAAATGTTTCACATACATACAACCAACTTAGTTACATGCAAACTTGTTGAAACTTGCCCTTTACTTACATAGACTTTCTTAGCACTTACTTAGACCCTCATTTATTTCATCACACAAGCACTTTCTTACCCAGAAACATTTCCTTTTCCCTTTTATCAAATATATTTCCATACCCAGAACCTTTTATTTTCTCTTTCCTATTTGTTAACCCCTTTTTGTTCACATTCTGAAACAACTCTTATGAAATTTCTGAATTTAGAAAAATTACTCTATTTTAACAAGATTAAATATTTTGTTATTTATAGTACTCTAATTGAAACACAGTTGAAACGTTTAGAACCCTTTGTGTATAGAATTGTACCTGTTAGGACATAACTCTTAGTAACCTTGTTTTTAGATGACACAAAACAATTTTCTGTACAAACACATTTGAGTAATCCCATGCATGTCAATTCTAATTCACTTATTTTCTTAAAAAAAAAAAACAAGATATTAGACAAGTGTCCTGAACAGTATTTGCTGTCTCTTTCCTGTTGAAGAAAAGTCCTAGAAACAATTGATATTAGACATTTTATTAACATCAATATTTTATTAGCTTGACCACCTGGAGACTTGTGAGTTATTTTCAATGACATTTTACTTTCATTAGTTTACCCAATTTGAATTGAACCTTTAAATCATGTGAATTAAGAGTATCTGGATCCATTTTTAAATTTCAATTTTAGGAGCGCTCAATTTTGATACAGACAAAAGATGACATTGGACAGCACAACATACACATAACACAAAACACAAAATCAAAGGCCTTGAAACTTTATAGGTGAATCTCCATTGCAATGTAAGAGAGGTTCAAAAACTCTAGTTGAGTAAAAAAAATAGAACTGATCAAAAAAATCATGAGCTCAAAAAAAAATATGTAGAATTCAGAAAAAACAAGAGTCCTGGGAAAATGTTACGGCCATTAATTACTTTAGTAAAGCACCATAAAATTTACTTTTGCTGGAGTTTAGGTAAGGCTCCTTTTGACCTTTTTTTTCTTGGATTTGAGACCGGTCTCCTACTGAGCCTTCAGGCTTTCTCTATTTACATTTCAATGTGAGCCTTGACTGAAATTTGGATCTGAAAGGGGAGAAAATGTTCCAGCAGAAACTTGATGCCTAGGGCATTTTAACCCTTAATCCTGGTTAGTAATCAATTCAGGTTTGGACCCAGAAAATTGTGAAACAATTATCTCCCCATATTTGTGGGGACTGGGGCTACTATATCATACTCCTTACTAGGACATGCCACTGATGGTTGGGCTGGTTTGTTTAGGAGGCGGCTCTCTGGGGAGAAACTTGGAGCCCCCTTTGGGAGGTCCTGGAGAGAAGCAGGCCTTAAGGGCGGATAACGTAGGACAGACTTCTTATGGGGGACCCTCCCCTAAACTGATTTCCCTCTTCCTAACAAGTAGTTCCTCACACCCAGTTTCATTTTCCTTGTCTGTCTCTGATCTTATTGATGCCTTTTCTGATGCTTCAGACCTTTCCTCTTTTATTTCCTCCAAAACCTCTTCCTCTTGTTTTATGGCCTCTCTGCATTTTTCAATATTAACTCCATTAACCTTCTAATCAGTGCACTTCCCTTTACTTATAAACCCTCCTTAAAAGTGAGGTACCAACATGAAGAATTAAAAGGTTACACAGGATGAAAATAAGCAGCTTGCTTTACTGAGAAAAGATGGAAATCATCTATGTGGCTAAATCAGCTTATGAGGGGCTATGGGTCCAACCAATTCCAATTTGGGAATTGCCCGAGTGATGCAATCAATATCAGCAAAAAGATCTGTTACTCCTTAAACTCTACAAGGGCTATGACAGTTGCTTCCATTTTGTGAGCCTTGAGTTGAAGAGTTCTGTGCCCTGTTTCTTAAATGATTTGGTAACATCTTTCGACATTAACCAATTTGCACTCGTTAGCCCAATGTTTTTCTTTTCTGTGCCTTGGGCAAAGACCTGAGGCATGAGGTGTAACAGATTTTTCTATAGTTATCTCTTATCTTTTGTTAGGGCATTATCTCTTTGCTGCTGATTTTGTGCATCTATTGAAGTGTATTGGCCTTCTCCTATTAACATCTCAACATTTCTATCAGGAAACCTTGCTACTATGTTTCTGCAAGCAGTTTCAACAGCTATTTCTTTGCCACTGAGCTCTCCAATTAGACATTGTCCTCCAGATAACACTGCTCTGCATACCTGTTTCCAATCAGTCTTAACTGCCTCTTTAAAGTTTTTCTAATGGTTGATGGTATCTCTATTTTGGTCCTCAAATACGGGCAGGTTCTACAAATTTTGAAGCTCTTTATATTAGGTTTAGCTTTCTACTACCTTTTCCCCTAGTTCTTAAGTTTTCACTACCACTTGGTTATTTCTTTGGGAGTTCTTTGTATTAGATTTAGCTCTCCTTTTCCCCTTGTTCTTAAATTTTCTGAGTAATTGTTTTCTACGTTACTACCACTCAATCCTTCCTCACTTTGTTCTCTTTAAGAGTTCTTTTCTGTTGCTATTAGATCCTGTTTATGAAGATCCTCTCCAAGATGTTCCTACTGCAGAATGTTAAATAATCCTTCATCTAAAAACCAAGGAACTACCTTCTCTATTGTATCTAAGAATGTTCTAGCAGTTTTGGTTTTTAAAGGTGTACCATTGGCCTTAAGCAGTTCCCGTAAGTGTCGTTGCGTATGAACTTTTGATATTTCAGATCCCATCTTGTACAATGTAAGCCGCGTTCTGCGTGCTTATCTAGTCCTTGAACCTCCTTTCGCTTAGTTCACTGTTTTTGGACCGCCTTCCGCTTAGTCCACTGTTTTACTTTCCTTTGTGGACCGCTTTCGCTTAGTCCAAGGTGCAGCCGCCTTTTGCATGCTACTTTCACTTTAATACCTTTAATGTGGACCGCCTTTCGCTTAGTCCAGGGTGCAGCCGCCTTTTGCATGCTACTTTCACTTTAATGCCTTTAATGTGGACTGCCTTTCGCTTAGTCCAGGGTGTAGCCGCCTTTCGCGTGCTACTTTCACTTTAATATCTTTAATGTGGACCGCCTTTTGCTTAGTCTGGAGAGTCGCGTACCGCGAACGTCAAGGCTCCCTTTCACTTGTTTATTTTTGACCTTTGTATAACCGGTTTAACTTGTTAAAATTTTAGAATATCTTACCTTGTTTTCTTACTTATCCTTGTAAAATTTTCATTCCCGGGTTTTGGCACCACTTGTGATCGCCCACTGCCCACGGGGACAATCACAACACGTATGCTCTTGATCACAGGAACCAAAAAGCCGCTTTATTCCACAAGTCTCCGACTTATATTGAGAACATCAGCGTATCAGAGAGTAGACTACCAGGAAAGTCAGCCTATCAAGGAACAGTCTCCAGGCAGATACCAGGATCACCTCATATACAGCAGCCAATCAGAGTTACTTCCTGAAACTTGCTTATGAGTACGGCTTATTCTGGCAAGCTGCCAGGCGCCATCTTAGAGATCAGGCCAGGGTGCAGCTCTGGGGCCCTCAGAGCCCACCCCTGACAGGAGGGGCCTGGAAATAAACTATTTTTCCTATATTCACTAATTTATAGAGGAAGAGAGACTATGAGAGAAAGATAGGCTTTGCTTAGAGGGAGAGAAACTTTGCTTCTCAGGAAGAGAGACTTTGCTTAGAGGAAGAGAAACTTTGCTTAGAGGAAGAGAATTGCTTAGAGGAAGAGAAACTTTGCTTAGAGAGAAAGTTTTAGAGAAAGAGAGGCTTCTACGCTTATCAGAGATCTATTTCTTCTTAATTCTGCTGCTTCTTCTTAAAGGTGCATCCTGCATACTGTGAACTAAAGGAGCATGCTAGGAGTATGTGCTAAAGGTGCACTGCTTCTCTCTGCAAGCCGCTGCCTGTCGGGGTACTGCAGACCCCCAGCCCTTCGGCGTGGCCAAGATGGCGCCTGGCAAGGTGCCAAGGAAGTGCTGAGAACAAAACCAGGTACCTCCAGCAGACTAATACTCTCTGCCAACAAGTGGTGTTATTTGAGGAAGTTAATGTGATTGGTCATGGGTCCTCGTGGACACTGCATGATTGCTATATCCACACTATTGTGCTCCATTACTGTCCATGCTTTCCCCTCGTGATCTATAAGCTGATTGGTTGTTGTATGTAATGTAAGGCGCTTGCAAGAGCGGCCCGCCGCTGCTGGCCAGCCAGAAGAAGCAGACTGCAGAAAATAAAGAACTTGCCCTGATCCGGTTTCGTGTTTCTCTGCGGGCAGGGGACGCGATAGATGGTGCCGAAACACCCGGGAACGAGAAAAAATATAAGGGTAAGTTCACATAAGTTTTCAAATCAAGAAAAATTAGTTTGAGAGTTCAAAAGGTGAGACGTCTCGAGGTTCGCGGAGCAGCGACAATTCATTACAGGAGGTTCCCCAGCAGAGGGACAATTCATTACAGGAGGTTCCCCAGCAGAGGGACAATTCATTACAGGAGGTTCCCCAGCAGAGGGACAATTCATTACAGGAGGTTCCCCAGCAGAGGGACAATTCATTACAGGAGGTTCCCCAGCAGAGGGACAATTCATTACAGGAGGTTCCCCAGCAGAGGGACAATTCATCACAGGAGGTTCCCCAGCGGAGGGACAATTCATCATAAGAGGTTCCCCAGAGGAGGGACGATTCATCATAAAAGGTTCCCCGTGGGAGGGACGATTCAAGTGGTACCAAACTGTGTGCGTGTGTGAGTGAGCGTGTGTGCGTGCGCGCGCCTGTCTTTTGTTTGTGTGTTTAAACTAGTAAACTACCTCGTAGTCATGGGAACGGATCTGTCTAAGATTAGAATGCAGCGGCCTCTTAGAGAACTTTTAAAAAAATCACGGAACACCATTGAAGGCAAACACGGCCTTCAAGTTCCTAGATACTGTAAAAAAAGTCTCTCCGTGGTTTTTAGACGAGGGATTATTAAATCTTCCTCAGTGGGAACAGCTAGGAGAGGATCTGCACGACGCGGAGAGACGCGAGCCTTTGCCAATGGGAACTCTGGCAATATGGTCACTTGTTAAATCTTGTTTGATGCAGCAAGGTAAATCAAAAAACCCTTTTAGGGATTTAAAGGGGCCTTTAGAAGAAGGAAGTCAGATCTTAGAAGAAATTAAAGAGGAACGATCATGTTCTCAGACTTCAGAAAGAGTGGGAACATAATATAGTAGCCATAGTCCCCACAAGTATTGGGAGATAATTGTTTCATGATTTTCTGCATTCAAACCTAATCTGATTTCTCAACCAGGTAAAAAAAGGGTTAAAAAGTCCTGGGTGATCCTCCCTCCCCCCTGCCTGGCCTTGTCAAAACCTACAATGGAATATAAATTACAGCAGTCCCAGCGGGAAGGAGGAGGGGTAACCTGAAAAAAAAAAAAAAAAAAAAAAAGGGGTGTCCGTTTTAAACTTAACTAACTTATTTTCTAGGATTCTTTGTTTGTTTTGTTTTTCTTTAATACTGTATTTTTGAGCTCATAATTTTGATCCTACATACCTAGGTTAATGATTTTTTTTTCTTTTTGATCAGTTCTATTTTTTATTCAACTGAAGTTTTTAAACATCTGTTTCATTGCAATGAACATTTACCTATAAAGTTACAAGGCCTTTAATTTTATGTTATCTGTATGTCGTGCTGTCTAATGTCATGTTTTGTCAAAACTGAGCGCTCTTAAAATTAAAATTTAAAAATGGATCCAAATACTTTTATTCACGTGATTTAAAAAGGTTCAATTTAAATTGGGTAAACTAATAAAAGTAAAATATCTTTAAAAATAACTTACAAGTCTCCAGGTGGTCAAACTAATGAAATGTTAATGTTAAACAATGTCTAATATCAATTGCTTCTAGGACTTTTCTTCAGCAGGAAAGAGACAACGGATCCTGTTCAGGACACTTGTCTGATATCTTGGTTTTTATAAAATAAATAAATTGGAGTTAACATGTATGGGATTACTCAAATGTGTTTGTAGAGACGTCTGGTTAATTTACAAAGTTAAAATGCTAATTGTTAAATAACATCAAGTACTTTTAACTTCTTAAATTACATGGGGTATCATACTTAAACATTATTGGTGTTTGCATAGGTTGGTAAATAAAAAGGGTTTAAACTTGCTTTGTGTCGGGTCCCAAAAGTTTCACCTGTGTTTCAATTAAGAGTACTATAAACAACAAAATATTTAATCTTATTAAAATAGAGTGATTTATCTAAATTCAAAAATTTCATAAGAGTTGTTTCAGAATGTGAACAAAAAGGGGTCAACAGATAGAAAAGACAAAATAAAAGGTTCTGGGTTTAAAATGTATTTAATAAAAAGGAAAAGGAAATGTTTCTGGGTAAGAAAGTCTGTGTGTAAGTAAAGGGCCAGTTTCAACAAGTCTGTGTATAACTAAGTTGGTTGTATGTATGTAAAACAGCTAAAGCTATTTAAGGTTTTTCCTAAGGTGAAATACTAATGTTCTAATATAAGCCAAAGTTTAATCTATATGGTAAAATGACATGGTAAAATGACAAGGATTTCTTAAAAACACTAATTTACTCTTAACTTTGTGTCTCTTAAGTTTTATTCTTTAGAACAATTAGTCTTAAAAATTGGGGTGTATACAATTATGGTTAAACAACTGTTAAAGTATTGTACTGTGTTACAGAGTCTAAATTTTTCTTTAAAAACTAAATTTGGTAAGAAAAAAAGGTGTCAAGGTAATTGTGAAATGGTTTCTAGTTGTATATTAAATGTGTTCATATTTTTCAGGTATACAAGTTTTAAAGCAGGAAATTTATCAAGCTGCTATTCTCCAGATAAACTTGTCTGTAATGGTAATTTAAGCTTATAAAGAGTAAATTTCATTGGGGATTAATTTCTATCATTTAGTGTTCTATTAGAGGACCTGTTATCAATAGGATATATGTAAAATTGGTTATATTTTACATTGAGATAAAAAATTTCAAATGTATATGTATTTCTAAACATTAGAGCCTGACTTGTTTAAAGGTTAATTTTGTAAAACATAAAAATATTTTGCCACTTTGACACACAAAAGGAAAGTTAAAAGCTCTCTCAGCCTTTCTTTGATTCATGTTTTAGATACAATGTTAAATTGTGTTAATTATAAAGTTTATATAGACTCAGGAAACAGTATATGTAAACTACTTAATGATATTTAAGGAAGAAGCAAAGATCTACATCAGAATTAAAACACTTAAGATCTATAAAGAGTCACGCCTTACCTGAGATAAGGCTCTCCCTCTCACCTTACTACATGTTAGAGTGACTCCAAAATAAGTCAGACTTCAGCTTATTTAAAGTTATAATCAAAAGATTGGTTCTTGTTGTAAAATTACTATGATCTCAAATAGGAAATATAATGTGGTTCTCAGTCAAAATTCAAGATAGCTATTATACAAGCAGAATATATTTTTACTCTTGCTAATTTCATTTTGTAAAACTGTTACCTGTTAATGTTTTACAAAAGTAGCTGCTTCAAAAACACGCAACCTAGGTAACTTATGATAATAAGCCATCACCTATAAAACAGATAGTGGTAACTTCCAGAACTAATACAGACTCCAGTTAGATAAAAGGGTAAATAACTGTAAAGTTATGAACATTAAAGTTAAAGCCCAGTACTCTCACTCTATGACTGGTAAAACTGGCTTGCTGGATGATTAAGATCAAACTTAGAGATTGGAATTAAATACAGAAGGCAAGATAGGCCAGTATTTGGATCTTTTGCCCTCAGTCAGCCTGAACCCAGGGAATAAGAGGACTTCTCTAAGGAGTGCTGCAACTCTGGGTCACACAACCTCCTGATCAAGGAGATTGTTGAGACTAGAGGATCCTGGACACCCAGCAAAACAGTAAAAACCAAAATATAGCCATTCTTGGGCATTTAAGAGAAATAATAATTAAATGTAACTTAAGATGTACACTTATGTTAGTCCACTAGAATAAAGACTGGAAGCTACAAATAAAAGAAAGATTCTTCAGCAAATGTGCCTGATAACAATCAAGAGAAACTGCCAGAGTCAGAAGTTTTTAGTCAGTTTAAGGCCTGCAGATCTTCCTAAGCTACACAGGTAGACTTAATCTATGTTTGCTCGTATGATTACCTAGCCCTAAGTAACAGAAATATAGAGCTCTCTACTAAACACAGGTTATACCAATAAAGGGATATTTTACACAATCAGATGACTTAAGTAGCTTAACTATATTTTTGGGGATATCTATGACATTAAGAGTTAAATGTTGTGTTTACATTCCTGATAACCTGGACTATGTTAAAGTTCCCAAATAAAGGCCTTGTCCTTTCCAGCCTTTGCTAGGTCTAGTTATGGGAACAATTTCTCAGTTCTTCCACCTCCTGGTGAAAGATTGACTTCTGTCATTTTCATGATACTCAGTGGCATGTTCCAGATGCTGCAACATTTACTTTGTACTAATTTCATTTCAGTACTCATGTCTTTTTGTTCTTCTATCATAGAAACACCCACCCCCAGATGACTTTATAACCTGCTCCTCCCCAACCAGACTTCTACCTCGGACCCCTCGATTGACCCGATTTTTAAAAAAGGAACTCCAAACTGCTTGCCCCTCACTGCCCCCTTTCAGCTTCGAAGCAGCCAGAACGACCGACGCCCCCTTTTCCTTGAAGCAGTTGGGAGTTCCTATAGCTAAAGCGGAGAATGAAGCCAAAATTAAGGACAGGTAGTTAGTGTAGAAATAGGGAATCGGGTCAATTCGAGGAAATGAAGCCATGAAGCCATCTACCTTTACAAATGTCAAGGATCTCCGGAGCCCATTGATTACCAAATTTACCTGCCTATAGGGGATGTAGGGTGCGCTCACTTCTCGGGACTTTCAAAATATCAGCTTTCTCCCTGCCGGGAGAAGTCTGTATTATTCCCTTTAAACAATCCAAACTATGGTCCTTACTCAACAGTACCAAATGATTAAACAAACTGATAACCGAGGCAGGATAGACAAATGGGTATAAGATTCTATCCATGATAAACAAAAAGGGGGAATAGAGGAGACCTTCAGGTCCCCTAAAGATAAACTTTCTCTTTGTCTCTTTGTTTGGGGTTTTTTAACTCTGGGTAATAAGGGTAACCCGGTGCTTTACTGGAGCTGCGGCTCAGTTTGTGTGTTTCCACGGAATAAACTAACTTACAACCTCTTTTTAGTCTCTTAGGAGGAACAGTTCAACTATGTAACAAAACAACTGCTTCTCTCAATTGTACTTCAGATTTGTGCTATCTCTCAATGTTAAAATGCTTCTAGGTTCCTGCTGACAGACTTAATGTGTGTTCCTACCTTCCTACCAGTCCCAGTCTCTGTTACAGATGATGAATTGCCAGTATTGCTTTCCAGAAATAAGAGGGACTTTGGAATCACCGTAGCAGTCATTACCACCATAGTTGCATCAGCAGCAGCAGCCGCTGCAGCAGCTGTAGCCTTGACGACATCAGTACAGTCAGCAACTAAGCTTAATGAAGTGGTCCAGCAGACAGCTACTGCTCTGTCTACTCAACAAACAGTGGATCAACACCTAAAAGCAGGACTACTTTTGGTGAACCAGCGTGTGGACTTACTTCAAGAACAAATGGACCTTTTACAAGAACTGTTAAGCGTGGGGTGTATTTATCATCTGCCGGGACTGTGCATTACACCTGTAGCTTATCATAATCTTAGTTATGCAGCAAATTTGTCTAAAATCATATCTACTCAGCTACGTGCCAATTGGTCTTATAAATTTGATAATCTTACTGCCATTCTTAGATCACAAATTGTTAGCCTTAATTCTACTAGAGTTAATGTAGCCCCTATATCTAAAATGCAAAATTGGTTATCTTCTTCCTTCAGTTTTGTAAAGCAATGGGCAGGAATGGGAGCATTGTGTGTGCTAATGATTATTGCAATTATCTTCCTCACACGCTTTATCATGCGTATACGCCAAGTTCATGCCAGAGATCACATCATTTTCCATCAAGCCATGATGGCCTTAGAGGCTGGCAGCTCTCCTCAAGTCTGGCTGAGCATGCTGGATCGGTAGTCAATGACGGGTAAGGAAGGAGGTAACCGCGTACCGACCTAAGACAGGAGCTGTAGCATGCTCTGCAGTTATCCAATGACGGGTAAGGACGATGGTTGACCACTCCGCCTAAGACAGGCACGATCCCAAGCCAGCATTCTTTTAATAAATAAAAAAGGGGGAGCTGTCGGGGTACTGCAGACCCCCAGCCCTTCGGCGTGGCCAAGATGGCGCCTGGCAAGGTGCCAAGGAAGTGCTGAGAACAAAACCAGGTACCTCCAGCAGACTAATACTCTCTGCCAACAAGTGGCGTTATTTGAGGAAGTTAATGTGATTGGTCATGGGTCCTCGTGGACACTGCATGATTGCTATATCCACACTATTGTGCTCCATTACTGTCCATGCTTTCCCCTCGTGATCTATAAGCTGATTGGTTGTTGTATGTAATGTAAGGCGCTTGCAAGAGCGGCCCGCCGCTGCTGGCCAGCCAGAAGAAGCAGACTGCAGAAAATAAAGAACTTGCCCTGATCCGGTTTCGTGTTTCTCTGCGGGCAGGGGACGCGATAGCTGCCCCTACTCGCTGCTTCTTTTCTTTTTGCCATTTTTCTCTGCCTGCTGCTCCTTACTATCGCAACCCCGCCTACTGCCTGCTTGTATTTCCTCCAGGAGGTGGAGGGCAGGGCCACGCCAGTCGCAATCAGGCGAGGAGCCAGCTGCCCCATCACGGCAAGGGTTAAAACTAGGAGGCCCAAGCAGGTGTGCTTGGGAACACCTGTGCACACGCTGTGTGCATGGACTTAACTGAATACAGCCAGTGATAAATCACCTGAGTGCGCTTATGTCAATTAACCTCCTCACAGTCGATGTGATCAGGCGCCGTTCTGGCTGGCACAGCCCCCAGCAGAGTATGATGAAAAATTTATAATGTTATCATTTTACCAGTATACAATTTTATAAAGATTTCAAGATATATCATAAAAGAAGTAATCCCTGACTCAGAAAAAGGTGCAGAAGTAGTTATTGTGTTTTTATGAATCCTTCTTAAATATGAGGAATTAAGGTGAGAAAGTGAAAAGACTCCCTCAAGGCGACAAAACCCATTAGTAACAGAACGAGCTTAGAATCTAAATCTCTCAACTAGGAGTCTAAAGCTTTGAAAAAAAAAGTAATTAGATATTTATAGTAATGTCATAGGATTTCTTGTCCTGTAAAGCAAGATCAGTCAACTAGGCATGAGTCTGAGTCAATGATCTCACCTAGCCCCTTCAAGTGCTGAGTGAATTCTGTGAATGCACATTAAATATTTCTTGTGGACAGAACAGTTGAGATACCTACCAACTCCCCATAAAGCAAAACCTGGTCTAGCCAGGAATGGATTGAGGGTAGTGAACTCTGGTCATTTAATCATGGAAACTATGCAAGTTGGAATAGATGACAACTGATATTTGTACTCTTTTGTCATTTTTCTTTCTTTCTTTTTTTTTTTTTGTACCAGGGATTAAACCCAGGTGTGACTCTCTACAATTGAACCACACCCCTAGCCATTTAAAAAAAATGTTTTATTTTTTAAAAAGTTCTCACTACATTATTGAGGCTGACCTTGGACATTGTGATCCTCTTTCCTCAGCCTCTCAGGCTCCTGGGATTATAGGTGTGTTGCTACCATTGCAGTCTAGCACTCTTTTGTCTCTCTTTTTTTTGGGGGGGGGGTTTACTAGGGATTGAACGCAGGAGCACTTGGCCCTGAGTTTCTTAGTGCCTCACTTTTGCTGAGGCTGGCTTTGAACTCACTTTCCTCCTGCCTCAGCCTCCACAAGCCTCTGGAATTACAAGTGTGTTCCACTGCACCAGACCACTCCTCTTTGTCTTTTATTTATTTATTTATTTATTGGTGCTGGGGATTGAACCCAGGGCCTTGTGCCTGCAAGGCAAGCACTCTACTGACTGAGCTATCTCCCCAGCCCCCACTCTTTGTCTTTTGATCCACGTTTCTTATGTAAAATCTCAGAGTGAATTAGTACCTTACTCTAAAATTTGTTCACTTAAAGTTACTTCTTACTAGGGTAAGCATGTCAATGAATAATAAAGAAATTGTTCAGATCAAAACTAACAAATAAAATGGAAAATTGAAGCAATAGATTATTTTATTGAGATCCAAAATACCTGTAGATCACTGAAAGCAACTTTTATTTTTGAAAGCAATGGGAGAATGAATGGAGAATGAACAGACTTGTAGAAAATAATTTAGTATAGACATAGGAAATAACCAAAAATAAAATTTACTTGAAATATCCCATTCCATTCTATGTTAAACTATAAACTGTAGTTTTTATCACTATCTGCATGCTAATGACTGCATGCACTCTGCCAACATTTCAATGGATTAATATTAGAGATGGGTTTGAACTTTTCTAAGGGAAGATATATCATGCATTCATTCAGTCAAAATATGTTTAATAAGACAGATGCATCAGTGAACCAAAGAGAAAGAAATTCTGTTCCTCATAGCTTAGCATTTATGAAAGGAGACAAACAAAAATACAAGTATACAAATTATATGGAGGATCAGAGAGTGATATAGCTGTCAAAGAACAGAGAGGGTGACAAGGGGCTTAATGAAAGTCACAATGCAGAGTTCTGCCTTTTAAAACACAGGTGATGTGGAATGCATGGGGAATCATAGAAGAGAAGGAGGGAGGGTGTGAGAAAGAAGCAGTAAGGGAGGTCACAGTCACCCAAACTGTAGAGTCTTGGAGGTGACTGTCAGGACTCCACATTTTCCTCTAATCAAATGGAGAAAAATTGCAAGATTATGAGCAAAGTTGTGTTTTCATGGTACCTATGAGTTAATACAGCATCACTCCTGAATCATTTCCCTTTTAAGTTAGAAACCTCCTGTTATTCTTTCAAATATCCAGAAACATTTTTTTCGAATCTCCACTTTTAACATTGGCACTGTATTCCTGCAAATTCTTTAAATAACTCTGGTAACTCCAAGGAGCCAACTTAGTGTTAGCCCAACAACATTATTGGGATGGGTGTCATAATGCCTAAGCAGATCTACATGGAAAACAAAATGCAAATCTAAAGCCAAATCTGTTGTTCGGAGAGAATTAAATATTTCAGTACATAGGCTTGTTCTAGAAGCTACCTGGTAACCTGAGATTACTAAACTTTAGCAATAGAAATGACATATGTTTCTACATTTAAATTATCTTTTTTTTTTTGATAATTGTTCCAATAGAATCATTTTCACTTGGTAGTCAAAGCTAAGAAAATTAGAATCATACAAATTGAAATGTGATCCTCTTTTAAAATTAACTTTTTACTTTCTAATACTTTTGGGTACTATTTTTTCTGCAAGAGGGAAATTTCACAGCACTATGTATGCACCTTAATAAGGCATTGCTGGTATAGAGGTGTTCCAACAGCTCCCTTTCACTTTACTTGGATAAGAAATGCTGATTGCTGACTCCCATATGGAGTGTGCATCACTATCCCTCCATAACTGACTGATGGTTTTCTGATCTGAGAGGAGCTATTCATAGGCAGAATTCTCTCTCAGGAAACACAAGAAGGGACTCAAATTCTGCCACCCACACTGAATGCTGAAGTCACCTGACACAGGGTGTCCTACAGTAGAGGTTTAGTGAGTCTCTACCCTCTATCCATCTTGAGTCGTGGCTGTTCTTCAACAGTAACTAAAATCACTGTCATCCATATTGTATAACATGAAATGGTATGAATAAATTTCTGTTTCTAATGTGCAAAATACTTTGTTTTCACTCTGTAAAGATTTGCAAATAGTAGAGAGATGGGAGAGTAATCAGTAGGTAATCTCTCTTTCCATTCTTTCTTTCATTTTTAGATTCAAAGACACGTAAAATTCAATTCTTTTTAATTTATATATGAAATATCAAGTTGCCCATTCAGATATGATAACTCATGTGAACATAAAAACCATTTCCTGAACCCTATGTGAAGTTTTTCTCATACATATAAATATTACCATGTTTCTATACAAAGGGAATCCTATCAAGTTTTTAAATCAAAAACAATTTATTATTATTAAAGAAATTTAATTTTTCAAGTTTTCTTTTTATTGTAACAATGGTCCACTTTATTTTTTTTCTCAGAGCAGTTTTATTTATTTATTTGTTTTTAAATTTATTTTTATTGTAAACAAATGGGCTACATGTTGTTTCTGTTTGTACATGGAGTAAGAGCATACCATTTGCATATTCATACATTTACATAAAGTAATGATGTTTGATTCATTCCATTATTTTTTCCTTCCCCCCACCCCTCACACCTCTCTTTTCCCTCTATACAGTCCCTCCTTCCTCCATTCTTGCCCCGCTCCCACCCCCCATTACATGTCATCATCCGCTTATCAGTGAGATCATTCATCTTTTGGATTTTTGAGATTGACTTATCTCACTTAACATGATATTCTCCAATTTCATCCATTTGCCTGCAAATGCCATAATTTTATTATTCTTTATAGCTGAGTAATATTCCATTGTATATATATATATATATATATATATATATATATATACACCACAGTTTATCCATTTATCAATTGAAGGGCATCTAGGTTGGTTTCATAGTCTGGCTATTGTGAATTGAGCAGCTATGAACATTGATGTGGCTGTATCTCTCTAGTATGCTGATTTTAAGTCCTTTGGGTATAGGCTGAGGAGTGGGATAGCTGGGTCAAATGGTAGGTCCATTCCAAGTTTTCTAAGGAATCGCCACACTGCTTTCCAGAGTGGGTGCACTAATTTGCAGTCCCACCAGCAATGTATGAGTGTACCTTTTTCCCCACACCCTCTCCGACACTTATTGTTGCTTGTATTCTTGATAATCACCATTCTAATTGGGGTGAGATGGAATCTTAGTGTAGTTTTGATTTGCATTTCTCTTATTACTAAAGATGGTGAACATTTTTTCATACATTTTTTGATTGCTTGTGGATCTTCTTCTGTGAAGTGTGTGTTCATATCCTTAGCCCATTTGTTGATTAGGTTATTTGTATTCTTGGTGTAGAGTTTTTTGAGTTCTTTATAGATTCTGGAAATTAGTGCTCTATCTGAAGTATGAGTGGCAAAGATATTCTCCCACTCTGTAGGCTCTCTCTTCGCATTGCTGGTAGTTTCCTTAGCTGAGAGAAAGCTATTTAGTTTGAATCTATCCCAGTTATTGATTCTTACTTCTTGTGCTATGGGAGTCCTGTTAAGGAAGTCTGATCCTAAGCCATGAAGGTGAAGATTTGGACCTACTTTTTGTTCTATAAGATGCAGGGTCTCTGGTATGATTTCAAGGTCCTTGATCCATTGTGAGTTGATTTTTGTGCAGGGTGAGAGATAGGGGTTTAGTTTCATTCTGTTGCATATGGATTTCCAGTTTTCCCAGCACCATTTGTTGAAGAAGCTATCTTTTCTCCATTGCATATTTTTGGCACCTTTGTCTAGTATGAGAAAATTGTATTGATTTGGGTTTGTGTCCATGTCCTCTATTCTCATTGATCTACCTGTCTATTTTGGTGCCAATACCATGCTGTTTTTGTTACTATTGCTTTTTAGTATAGTCGAAGTTCTGGTATTGCAATACCCCCTGTTTCATTCTTCCTGCTAAGGATTGCTTTAGCCATTCTGGGTTTTTTATTCTTCCAGATGAATTTCACAATTGCTTGCTCTATTTCTGTAAGGCACGTCATTCAGATTTTAATTGGAATTGCATTGAAACTGTATATCACTTTTGGTAGTATGGCCATTTTGACAATATTAATTCTACCTATCCAAGAACATGGGAGATCTTTCCATCTTCTAAGGTCTTCCTTAATTTCTTTCTTCATCATTTTGTAATTTTCATTGTAGAGATCTCTTACCTCTTTGGTTAGGTTGATGCCCAAGTACTTTATTTTTTTTAAGACTATTGCAAATGGAGTTGTTTTCCTCATTTCCCCTTCAGCTCTTTTGTCATTTGCGTATAAAAATGCTTTAGATTCATGCGTGTTGATTTTATAGCCTGCTATTGTGATGAATTCATTGATGAGGTCTAGAAGTTTTCTGGAGGAGGTTTTTGGGTCCTCTAAATATACAATCATGTCATCCACAAATAGTGACAGCTTAAGTTCCTCTTTTCCTATTCGTATCCCTTTAATTTCTTTAGTCTGCCTAATTGCTCTGGATAGAGTTTCGATGACAATGTTGAATAGAAGTGGTGAAAGAGGACATCCCTGTTTTGTTCCTGTTTTTAAAGGGAATGGTTTCAATTTTTCTCCATTAAGAAAGATGTTGGCCTCGGGCTTAGCATAAATAGCCTTTACAATGTTCAGGTATGTTCCTACTATTCCTATTTTTTTTTAGTGTTTTGAGCATGAACAGGTGTTGTATTTTGTCAAATGCTTTTTCTGCGTCAATTGAAATAATCATATGATTCTTATCCTTAAGTTTATTTACATAATGGATTACATTTATTGATTTACAAATGTTGAACCATCCTTGCATTCCAGGAATAAATCCCACTTGATCGTGGTGCACAATTTTCTTAATATGTTTGTGGATATGGTTTGTCAATATTTTGTTAAGAATCTTTGCATCTATATTCATCAAGGATATTGGTCTAAAATTTTCTTTCCTTGATGTGACTTTTCCTGGTTTGGGTATGAGGGTGATATTAGGCTCATAGAATGAGTTTGGCACGGTACCCTCCTTTTCTATTTCCTGGAATACTTTGAGAAGTATTGGAATGAGTATTGCAATTCTTCTTTGAAGGTCTTGTAGAACTCAACTGAGAATTTGTATGGTCCTGGGCTTTACTTGGATGGTAGATTTTTAATGGCTTCTTCTATTTCATTGCTTGATATTGATCTGTTTAAATCATGTATGTCCTCCTTGTTCAGTTTGGGAGGAGCATATGTCTCTAGAAATTTGTCAATGTCTTCAGTACCTTCTATTTTGTTGGAATACAGATTTTCAAAGTAGCTTCTCATTGTGTTCTGTTTCTCAGTGGTGTCTGTCATGATATTTCCTTTTGCATCATGTATTTTAGTAATTTGAGTCTTCTCTCTCCTCTTTGTTAGTGTGGCTAAGGGTTTGTCTATTTTGTTTACTTTCTCAAAGAACCAACTTTTTGTTTTGTCAATTTTTTGAATAGTTTCTTTTGTTTCAATTTCATTGATTTCAGCTCCAATTTTAATGATTTCCTGTCTTCTACTACTTTTGCTGTTATTCTGTTCTTCTTTTTCTAGGACTTTGAGCTGTAATGTTAGGTCATTTAGTTGTTGACTTTTCATTCTCTTCTGGAATGCACTCCATGCAATGCATTTTCCTCTTAGTACTGCTTTCATAGTGTCCCAGAGATTTTGATATGTTGTATCATCGTTCTCATTGACCTCTAAGAATTTTTTATTCTCCTCCCTGATGTTTTTTGTTACCCATGTTTCATTCAATAGCATATTATTTAGTCTCCAAGTGTTGGAGTAATTTCCCTTTTTTATTTTGTCATTGATTTCTACTCTCAGTCCATTATGATCTGATAGGACACAAGGCAGTATCTCTATTATTTTGCATTTCCTAAGGGCTACTTTGTGGCATAACACATGGTCTATTTTTGAGAAGATTCCATGTGCTGCTGAGAAGAAAGTGTATCCACTCGTTGATGGATGGAATATTATATATATGTCTATTAAGTCTAGGTTATCAATTGTGTTATTGAGTTCTATGGTTTCTTTGTTTGGATTTTGTTTGGAAGATCTATCTAGTGGTGACAGTGGTGTGTTAAAGTTGCCCAGAATTATTGTGTTGTGGTCTATGTGATTCTTGAAATTGAGAAGGATTTTTTTTTTGATGTATAGGGATGCATCATTGTTTGGGGCATAAATATTTACTATCCTTATGTCTTCCTGATTTATGGTTCCCTTAAGCAGTATGAAATGTCCTTCTTTATCCCTTCTGACTAACTTTGGCTTGAAGTCACTTTATCTGATATAATGATGGAAACCCCCACTTTTTTACTGAGTCCATGCACGTGGTAGGTTTTTCCCATCCTTTCACCTTTAGTCTGTGGATGTCTTTTTCTGTGAGATGAGTCTCTTGGAGGCAGTATATTGTTGGGTCTTTCTTTTTAATCCATTCTGCCAGTCTATGTCTTTTGATTGATGAGTTTAGGTCATTAATGTTCAGGGTTATTATTGAGAAATGATTTGTATTCCCAGTCATTTGGCTTATTTTTGGTTTTTAAGTTGGCTTCATTTCTCCTTTGAGTGGTTTTTCTCTAAGGTAGTTCCTCCCTTTGCTGACCTACATTGTTGTTTTTCATTTCCTCCTCATGGAATATTTTGTTGAGAATATTCTGTAGTGCAGGTTTCTATTTGTAAATTCTTTTAACTTTTGTTTATCATGGAAGGATTTTATTTCCTCTTCAAATCTGAAGGTTAGTTTTGCTGAGTATAGGATTCTTGGTTGGAAACCATGTTCTTTCAGAGCTTGAAATATGTTGGTCCAGGCCCTTCTACTTTTAGAGTCTGGGTTGAGAAGTTGGCTGCTATCCATATTGGTCTCCACCTATATGTAATCTGATGCTTTTCTCTTGCGGCCTTCAAAATCCTATCTTGATTTTGAATGTTAGGCATTTTCATTATAATGTGCCTTGGTGTGGATCTGTTGTGATTCTGTGCATTTGGTGTTCTGTAAGCCTCTTGTATTTGATTTTCCATTTCATTCTTCAGGTTTGGGAAATTTTCTGAAATTATTTCATTGAATAGGTTGTTCATTCCTTTGGTTTGTATCTCTGTGCCTTACTCAATCCCAATAATTCTTAAATTCGGGCTTTTCATGATGTCCCATAGTTCTTGGAGATTCTGTTCATGATTTCTTACCATCTTCTCTGTTTGGGTGACTTTATTTTCAAGATTAAATATTCTGTCTTCATTGTCTGAGGTTCTGTCTTCGAAGTGGTCTAGTCTGTTGGTGATGCTTTCATTGAGTTTTTTATTTGGTTTATTGTCTCCTTTATTTCAAGGATTTCCATCTGTTTTTTTTTTTTGAGAATCTCTATCTCTTTGTTGAAATGATCTTTTGCTTCCTGCAGGTGCTCTTTCAGCTTATTGGTATTATCATTCATTGCTTGCATTTGCTCTCTTATCTCATCCTTTGCTTCGTGAATCATCTGAATCATGTATAATCTGAAGTCCTTTTCTGAAATTTCTTCTAACATACTGTCATTGGATTCTATTAATATAGAATCTAGATTTGTTTGGATCATTTTCTTCCCTTGTTTTTTTCATGTTGTTCATGTATCTTCTCCTCTAGCAGTGCAGATCTGGGGTATTGCAGATTTCCCCCTATAGGTTTATAGTGGCCCTATAGGTTTCCAAAACCCTTTCTTTAAGGGGAGATCAATATTAGCAGTGCCCAAATCAGACACTATGCAATCCTAGACCAAATAGCCCCTATGGGGACAATAACAAAATTGTCATAATAAACAAAATGAGTTCAAATATTACCTTTGGTAAAAGAAACAGGTTTGCAATAAGGTCTGCAGTTTCTAATGGAGGACAAAGAGGATGCAGAGGGATGTAGAATGTGGCTGTTAATGCGTGAAGAAAAGTATATACAGAAGTTCTAGAAAATAGAAAGGGTGAGAGTGTAATCAAAAGATATCGGATGTTAGCATGCAAAAAAGGGAGAAAGAGACTCTGAGGGAACAGGTAAACAAAAGGAAAAGAAAGCAAGAAAAGTAAAAAAATAAAAACTTAAATTTTTTTAAAAAGGAGAAAAAAGAAATTCTACTGTATAACACTCATATACTAATGAAACCTCCCAGTGTTCAGTAGCCTGATGCATGAGAGGTACCTGACAATGAGCTTCAAGCCTCCAGCAGGCATCGCAGGATGGGATTTTCCCACCCAAAGATCAGCGCTCCAGCTTCCAGGATTATCCATGATGGCTGCTCTGGCTTTGAAATGTGTTGGCACATGGGGAACTGCAGCTCAGGGGTGGACGTGGTCAGCTGGAGGTCCTGGAGACAGGATGCAGTTGGTCCAGCAGGGGTCCTGGAGGTCCAGTGTGTTTGGTGTGGTTGTGGGATCCTGGAGGTGGGGTGCAATCAGTCGGTCTGATTATCTGCCTATGATAGGGCGCAGTCAGTTGGTGTGGGGGTCCTGGTGGCAGGGAGCAGTCAGTCGATATGTGGGCCCCAGAGGCATGGAGTTATCAGTTGGGCTGAGGGATCCTGGAGATGGGGCTCAGTCTGTCCAGCCAGGGGTCCTACAGGGCCTGGCTGTTGTCTCAAAATGGTGGAAGGCAGGTGTCATCTAACCTGCAGGTACTGTATACAGTGAACATCCAGGCAGCAGCAGGCAGCTGGTGCTCCACTGGTGGTTGTTGATCAGTTTGCTGACTGTTGTTGGACAATCGGGAGGTGAACCTCGAGCGTTGGGTGATGGATAGGAGTAAAGCAGGCAATGGACAGATGAGAGGCAGGCAAATGGCAGATGATAATTTTTCAAGTTTTAATGTCTAACTTTCATCAGAAAGCACCACCACTCTCTTCCACACTTTCCTTAAGGCACTTTTCACTTCCTGAATTCTGAAAGTGTAAATCAAAGGGACTCAGTGTAAGCAAGGTGTAAAATATGGCCACCATTTTGTCAGAGGTGAAGGCAAATGGAGGTCTTGCATAGGTACATATGCAGGGAACAAAAAACAAAACCACCACAGCAATGTGAGATCCACAGGTGGACAGAGCTTTCCTCCACCCTTCAGCACTGTGTGTCCTCAGGGAGAATAAGATGACAGACACCATAGGAGACAAGCAACAGGGAGAAGATGATGATGCAGATTAATCCACTGTTGCTGATCACCAGAAGGCCTAGGATGTGGGTGTCAGTGCAGGCCAGCCCCAGTAATGGGTACAGGTCACACATGAAATGATCAATGACATTGGGTCCACAAAAGGGCAGCTGGAATGTAAAGAGAATCTGGATGATGGAATGCAAGAAGACCCCTGTCCAGGAAACCACCACCAGAATGCCACAGAGCCTCCAGTTCATGATGGAAGAGCAGTGCAAGGGCTTGCAAAAGGCCACCTAGCAGTCATAGGCCATGACCGAGAGAACAATTACCTCTGCCCCAGCAAGGAAGTGCTCAGCAAAAAGTTGAATCATGTATCCTTTTTAAGAGATGGTTTTTCTTTTACAAATAGAGTTCACAATCATTTTTGGTGTAATGGCAGAGGAGAAGCAGACATCCAGGAAGGACAGGACTGTCAGGAAGAGGTACATGGGAGAGCCCAGCAGTGCAGGGCTGCAGAGGATGCTTACTACAATCAGCATATTGCCCAAAACAGTTGCAAGGTAGACCAACAAAAATGCAACAAATATCATTTTCTGAACTCTTGGAATATTTGAAAGCCCCAGTAGGACAAACTCAGCTACAATGCTATGATTTTGCATCATTTCCAAGGAAAATATAAAGGTAAAAGAGTGATCATGTAAACCTACAATTAGAATAGAAAATTGCTTCATGCTATTTGTAATATTATAGTCATCAACTAGTTGGTGCTTCATTATTTGAACTTATCTTGAGTGCTTTTAATTTTATCACTTAGAACATAATATTAGACATTTATTGAAGGCTGTTGTAGATCAGGCAAAATTGAGGTGGAGATACATTATTGTGCAGTGAAGAAAACCAGATTTTCAAACTAGTGGAGAAGTTGCTTTTTATTTCAAAGTTTAGCTTTAAAACCATTGTGAATTATTTAGAGGCATTTTGAAGCCACACACAAGTGCAAAACAAAAAATTAAAAGACTATTATTTACTAACCAAAACACCCATAGGCCTGGTATGAGGTAGGGTTGAGTAACCTGCCATGCTTGACCAGAGGACTGCCTCATCTACCATTAGAAAACAAATAAGAAATAGTTGAAGTGGCTTTTGAAAACCATGGTTACTCCTCAAATTTTTTTTTTAAATTTGGAAAGAATTGATCCTTTGAATGTGATGATTCATTCTTTATAAAACAGAAAGATATATGAAAAAGTACATAGCTCTTGATGCATAAATATATACAAAGTGCTGAGGTTTTACTGGCAATTCATCATTTAAAAATGTGAGCAAAGGTCAATAAAAATAATGTCTATTTTATGATGAATAACTGGAACAATGAGGGAAAGCAATACCTCAGGAACCACAACCTGTGTGAGGTCTTTTGATCCCTATTTATTGGAGAATAATTTGTACTTAAATTTTAATTTGAATCAGACAATAGATTCTTCACTGGGAATTTCATGTTTTAAGAAATCTCTAGCTTCAAAATTCAATTCTTTTTATAAAAGATTAGCAGAGAAAGGAATAGAACTTTTTCTCTTCCAAGAGGAAGTTCAGAGCAGGCACGTTCTCTATATTTTTTCAGTCTATCTTGAAATTTAAAGTATATTATTTGATTGCTCATGTTTAAATGAGGAATCTTGATAAAGCAAACAAGCACATCAGGAAGAATCAGAAGGTGATTGTCTAGTCACCTACAGATGCATATTGGCAACCCCTAGGTAAGAAAAGGAATAACTGGGTGAATATAATTTAGAGTCTTGAAATGTTATTATGTGTTAATTATTTATACAATGTCACCTTATCTGAGCAGATATAATTCTTCAAAACACATGGTTTCAAATTTATATGAATTTATTGTAAGATAGAAGTGCTATAAATAGCTTATATACTCATCTCCTAGGATTATAATGATGGTCAAATTTGGAAATGTAAAATCATAAATGATAAAATGTTCTTATATGAAAACCAGGTGGCCTCACCCACAGGAAGTTTTTCTATGAGTTCTCCAGATAAATACTCCCAACTCTTGAAATTATTTGTCTCTGGCTGACACAGCTTCAAAGAGTGACTATCCTCGCCTGTTCGTGTAACTAAAATGCAAATAGCATTTGTGTCTGTGAATATTTATATGTACATATATGCATACATATGTATTTTTGGTTGTTAAAAGAAGGGAATAAAACAATCATTGGGCTTATTCAAGAATGACAAATGACTTCCCTTTGAGCCAACAATAACAACTTGGAATATTAATAAAGCTAACACATACAACTGTGTGCCTTAGCGTATGTCCTCCGCCAGATTGAAGGCAGCCATTGTCACCATTCCTTCAGTTCATTCCTCACTAGTGTCTGCACCTTGAACTCTGTGTCTACAGCTCACAGGCTATCACTAAGGAAACGAGAGTGTAAGCAAACCCTAAAATGTCATGGGGTCAGAAAACAACCCTGGAAGATCAATATATAATTTAGCAGAGGTCTGCTAAACCAAGAACCAAAGCAGGAAAGGCAAAGAATGAGGAAGAAAATCTGCTCCAGACTCATGTAGACCTGGCTTCCAATCTTTCTGAGGCTCAGATCAGTTTATTCATAGATCCTAAAAATTCAAAAAGCCTCAAGTTTCTGCTCAGTGAATGACTTTATTAGGAAATGACTCTCTGTGTGGATCTTCTGCAGAGTCCAGTGAAGTCATCCACTAGAAACATCAATGCAGTCAGACGCACAGATTATGGGGAGGCGTGAGAATGACCTGCTGCAGCCCAGGACACAGAGCAGAATGACAACCTTTGCCTCTGATTCCTGCCTCACTTTGACAAGGCTGAGTACTTTTCCTCTTACTGATTTACAAGTGTAAAGTCTTTTGATGATAATTTGCAATGAAGAAATGATACTTTTAAAATACACAACACTTTAAATGTCTTTAGCATTCCTTGAATGCATTACTGTGGCCCTCAGTCCCCCCTGGTTTCTTTCCTCTTTCCTCTACAAAGAAATCCAAACTGAGTGGAAGGTTCAAAGGAAGATAGTTTCCTAATTAATCAAATAATCAAGGAGCTCTTCTTTATTCATTATCTTTCTCTTGAAGAGTTCTTAGAGCAATACCATTTTTGGATTAAACACTCATCAGATACTAACATGAGGGTGTGCTCATGGTTTATGACAAGTTTTATGATTTTAAATTATGTAAAATATAATTGTCTGAAATGTACTGTGCTCTTCTAGATGGAATCCTACTGTGGAAAAAGTACAAAAGTGGTAAAAGATTTAAATGTACATAAAATCTCATATTATTTTATTATTTATTATTATTTATTTTTTCTTTTTGCAGTGCTGGGGATCGAACCCAGGGCCTTGTGCTTACAAGGCAAGCACTCTACCGACTGAGCTATCTCCCCAGCCCTTATTATTATTTTTATTATTATCTGATACCAGGGATTGAACCCTGGATACTTAATCACTGAGCCACAACCCCAGCCTTTTTACTTTGAGACAGGTCTTCCTAAATTGCTTAGGACCTCACTAAGTTGCTGATGCTAGCCTCAAAATTGTGGTCATCCTGCTTTAGCCTCCTGAGTGGCTGAGATCACAGGCACATACCATCATGTCCATCAAAGTCTTATATTATTTTAAAGTATCTCTTAATCTTGGCAAACATACCCATGGTAACATAAGAAAACAATATGAAAGGAAACTGAGTTACATACTAGAACTCTCTTACAACCTCCTATCTCTTAATCTATGATTATGCAGAATAGTTAAGAAAAAAGAAACAAATCTGTTCAGTGTTTCTATCAAAAAGATAGCAATCCCAGTTTCATAGTTAATAGCTGTGTGTCAGCTTTCTGATCCATGAAAAGCATAGATCAAAAGGAAGATGTGAGTATTCATGTCAACAATATTTTAAACAGTGTCTGCATAAACAAAGTGAGATAAAACTGAACTATTCATAAGAATAAAATGCCTTTTTAAACTCATGCATTAAAAAATGACTCCTACACTAAAATGGCAACAAAATTGATTCATTCATGTAATACTTCTGAAAAATGTATTAGTAAATGTTTCCAAAATCTTAATTCGCTTGTATTGATTATACTACTAACCCCAGGCATATAAATTTATCCTAATAATGAAAAGAGAAAAGAAAAGTGGAAATTTTATATTGGAAAATTATCCAATGTTAATAATGGCAATTGAGAAATATCTAACCTATTCAGCAATTAAGATGTTTATATAAATATGACTATTACAAATTATCATCACATAATACTAAGAATAAAACATTAATAACATAAGGACATACAACACAAAGCATTTTATACTGAGAGGCAGAAGAAAAAGGAAATAACTGACCTTTCATAAATATTTTAAATATAATGTTGTTAATTTAGAAGGGAACATATAACAATGATAATCTTTTTATTTTTTGTTACTATTATAGGAGTATTTAGAATTAAACATCAAGATTAAAATATTACCATCAAATTTCCTAGAAGTTCAGAAAGAGAAGGTAAGGTTTGTGGTTAACTTATTTGTCAAGGGTTATACTAAAATAATCCAGCATCTTATATAAAAAATTTAAACTATTGAAAACTTTCCATAAGTGACCCCACCATAGACCCACCCCTCTGTAACTTCCATGTGTTCTTCAATATCAATTTTAGGTCTATATTGTGATGTAGGTAGCAGGTTATACTGTCCACATTTCTCCTACACAATACCTTGGTTTCTCCTTCCTTCATGGTATACTCTTGGATATGATGGTCCTGTTCCTGAGATTGGTCAGAGGTCCCTCAAATCATGATTTGTGGGCACTGGGTCACCACCTTGAACTGTGATCTTGTAAACTTGGCATCTCTGTGCCCCACTCTTCACATTACCCACTCTTTTCTTCCTAACAAAACAAATTATTTAGCAACAAAACTAATTCTAACATTCATTGCTCTGTAAATAATAGAATTTTGTTTTAAATTTTATTATTTATATATACATATGTTTCTTTCAAAACTGTAAGAGAGAGCTGTAATAAGATTTTTATTATGGGCAGTTTTTTTGTAACTGTACTTTAAGCAATAAATTTCAAATAATTTATATGCACATGTATGTACATATCAGTCACACTTTCATATAGCTTATTAAATAATTATTGTAACAAATTTAAAAATAAATTAAAATACTACTTGTAATAAACTTTTCTGTTAAATTCCTTAAACTTTCCATATATTTGATCTAGGATTATTCTTCACCAATTAAATATTTTTTTTCTTGTCCTGTCTAATAAAGCATGCCCCATCTAATTAAGCATATTCCCTTTCCCGACTATCTAAGATGCATATTCTTTTCAGATTGCTGGTCCTTTCCTTTTGAAGCCAGAATTAAGGACAGGAAGCTAGTGTAGAAATAGGAAATCAGGTCAATTTGAGGAAATGAAGTCATGAAGCCATCTGCCTCTGGAAGTTGGAGACTGCTCCTGGGAGAATGGAATGTCAAGGAGCTCCAGAGCCCATTAATTACCAAATTTACCTGCCTTTATCAAGGACTGCAAGCATGGAGCTGCTAATTAATGCCTTAAGCAGGAGCTGCCCTTGCCTGCCTGAATCACCTTGGCCCTCCCCCTGCCCATGGCTTCTCACTTAATGCAAAACCAGGCCTAGTCACATAGGCAGGAAGGAGAGATAAGGGGGGAGAGAACTGGAGAACAAAAGAGATTTTAACCTATAAAAGATGTAGGGTGTGCTCACTTCTTGGGACTTTTAGAACATCAGCCATGGCCCCCTTCTTCCTGCCAGGAGATGTCTGTATTATTACCTTTAAATAAAACCTCCTTAATATTCTTGCCTTGGTATGCTTCTCTAGTGTTCAATCTTCAACATTAGAAGGAGCAGAACTCGTCACCGGTAAATGGCAGTATCAGATTTGGAGGTCCCACCGAGATTTACGCCAAGGTAAGTAAGTTTCTGTCTCCACGCACCCCACATCTGTTTGAGGTGCATCTTTCTGTCTCTTTACTTTTGGAGGGCAAAATGGGCACCCGTCAGCTACTTAAATGCAGTTAGTGCAGCGGCCATTCTTAAGACTCGGGTGAGAGGTTTCCCGGCCCAGGCAAGTTTGCAATCATCTGCTCTGTAGGCATGTTGGACTCTGCTGAAGTGGTTTCCTACTTTTCTGTCCAGGCCTGGAGCCCAATTGCAATGAGTACACAGTGTCCCTAGTCCTGATCTGTCCAGGATGTGTGGATGTGGAGGAAGGGTTGGAACAACTGTGGGGTTCTCAGCCCGGGCTACTCTCGGGTGGACCCCAAAAGTTCCTTCTCCAGACTCCCCCTCCCAACAGCCCTGAGTGGTATCCAGAGTGATTGGTAGACAAGTGGCACTGAGGGAAAGCGCCAATTACCTTTGCCTCCATATGGGCCACACAGTGCACAACACTCCCGCACATCCACTCCCTCCTGGATGCTCCCCTTCCCTTGCCAGTCAGACATTAGGAATTCAAGCTGTAGGATTAAGGCCTGGGATGATTAGTATGAAAATGCCCAGGTTCCCTTTGTTCACATAGTTAGCCCTCACTAGTCTAGACACTAGAGTCTCCCCATTACTGTTCCTGTGCTTAATGTGCTCATGGTGTTCTCTTTAAGGGGCAAGAGGGATGCATTTAAAAACCGCTCCTGTGTGACCCTCCAAACAAAGGGCGTTATACGCCTAACAACCAACCGATGTCCCCTCACCCTCCAGAGATTCCTTTAGTCTACAGGGCAAGAAAATAGGCAAAAGGCACACTTTTACTTGTGTCATTGTTTTTCATAATTAGGAGTTTATAGTGGCAGGAGGAAAGCAGTAATGCCCTTAAGTCTGAATCCTCCCAGGGTCTCTAGCACAGGGCAAACTAGGACCCTAGCACTTTGCCAAAGAAGGTCAGAAATAACTTTGGCAAAGCCAGGTAGTGAGAGATGGGTTTTTCTGGGCCATAAGGAAACTCAAAGTTAGGGAGATGTCCCTAATACTTCTAACTCAGAAGGGAGCTTCTCTCTCAACAGTATTGCCAGGTTCACCACTAGCCTGCATACTGCTAAAATGCAAATGATCAAGAAAAGTGCCTTTCATATGTTACTGTGCTTGACATCAATAATTTCTACCATGAGAGGAGAAAAGCCTTGAGGAATTGCCCACTAATGGAGGAAAATCGAGGGGACCTTCCCAACTTAAGTGTCAGGGACCAAGAAGAAGTTCTCATTCTGAGAACGTTCTCACCTTTACGATAAGCAGCAGTGCCCCTCCCCCTTCTGGCTGATAGTCCTGACAAAATGGCGCCTATGGGGCCGTCCCTGCTTCTCTTCCGGGATTTCACTTTCCCGCCAGCACGAACTTCACCTTCCTGCCGGCTCAAATTTGCACCCTATCAGGAGCCCAGTAGAAGAACACAGCCAACCAGCCTGCACCTCTTCATACCCCTCATTCCCTCAGCATAAATACCCGTGTGAACAATAAAAATTTGCAGCTTGATCAGAATTCCTGTCTTGCTGTCACTCCCTGTGTCTCTTGTCCCTTTCATTCCTTCTCTCTTAGGTTCGCCGTCCTCGTTGATGTCCTGCGGGTCGGGACAGTTGGCGCCAATGTGGTTGACTGAAACCTTTACCTGAGAAGCGAATGCTGCCCTCCGGGGAAGCCTTGGCTAAGTGGGATTCGGGATCACCTTGGTAAACGAAACGCGACCGGGAGTCAGATCCAGGAGGAGAGTGAGGCCGGCGCAAGGTGAGTGACACACCATGGGACAAGCAGTTTCGTCACATGATTTGTTTCTGACAGGTCTCAAGGAGGCCCTCAAGACTCGGGGAGCGTGTGTTAAGAAAAAGGACTTAAAATTATTCTTTTCATACATAGAGGATTTGTGTCCTTGGTTTCTCCTCGAGGGATCAATTGATGGTAAACGGTGACTCAGAGTAGGAGACTGCCTCAAAGATTATTATGAGACTTTTGGTCCTCAAAAGGTGCCTATCACTGCCTTTTCTTATTGGAATTTAATTAATGAGATTCTTAAAAGTTCACCCTTTGACAGTGGTACTTTAAAACTTGTAAAAATTGGGGAGCAGGCAATGCAATCCACCTCTCGCCCCCCCTCAGCATGCCCTTCAGTTAGTATTCAAATGCCCCCTACTCAGCCTTCTCAGGACCCCAGGAACCTCCCAGACCCCACCTTACCAAAGGAGTCCCCTAAAAATCCCCCTAAGATTTATCCGGTTTTAAATCCCCATAATGAGTTGACCCCAGAGGATAAGGCTACCCTGGAGGAGGCAGCGGCTCGATACCATTCTCCAGACCTGCCATCTCTTAAAAATCCACCTCCCTCTTATATACCCCCTGACTTTTGTGCTCCGGCCCTTCAGGGACCTACTGCCCCCCCCAGACATTTTTCCCTGCTTCCCTTGCCTAATCTAACCCCTTTATGTGAGTCTCTCCAACAAAGGTGGGAACAAATTCATCTTTTAAAAGAACTAAAAGCCCTTGATGCTGAACTTCGCTCACTGGCCTTGGGCACAGAGTTAACACAAACTGGCCCCAAACCCCTTAATACTCGCAAGGTGAAGCCGCGTGGTCAGCCTGTTCTTGCCTTTCCAGTCACTCACAGTCAAGCAGATCAGCCCGTACAAACTGAGGCAGAGAATTTAGAAGGAAGTCAGGAAGAGGAATCAGGGAAGGAACAAGAGGTAGAGCCAGAGGGAGAACAAGAGGCGGACCAGGAATCAGGGGATGAGGAGAAGCCCACCTCTGGACAGAGTGGAGCCCTTGGTTCTTATAAAAGGCTGAGCCTCTGCTTTCTTGAAAGACTTAAAAAGGCTTGTGTGCAGTATGGCCCCACTGCACCTTATACACTGGCCTTGCTAGAGAACCATAGTACACAATGGCTCACCCCTAATGATTGGAAATTTTTGGCCTGAGACACCCTCAGTGCAGGTGACTTCCTGTTGTGGAATGCAGACTTTAGGGAATACTGTTGGGAAACTGCCCAAAAAAATTCAACCAAGGCTTCCTCCAAATCCTGGACCTATGTTAAACTAGTGGGTAATGCACCATTTGATACTAACCCTAAACAGATGTGCTTCCCTACTGGGCTCCTAGCACAGGTTCAAACTGCTGGTTTGCACGCTTGGAGACGGCTCCCTCAAAAGGGCTCGGCCACCACCTCCCTAGCAAAAATTCATCAGGGTCCTGACGAGCCTTACAGTGACTTTGTTGGCCAGCTTAATCTAGCTGCAGAGCGCTTACTTGGACCAATTGAAAGTAAGAGCTCCTTTGTAAAATATCTTGCTTTTGAAAATGCCAACCCGATATGTCAAGATGTTCTTCGGTTCCACAAAGATAAAGGGGACCTTTCTGATTTCATTAGACTGTGTGCCGGGGTAGGAACGGCCCATGCCATGGGTCTCGCCATTGGCACTGCCTTCACCAAGGCCCTTCACAACCCTGGCCCACGTACTTGCTTTACTTGCAAACAACCTGGCCATTTTGCGCGAGACTGCCCAACAGAGACTGGGTCAAGGACCCATATCTCCTCCAACAGGGGCTAAACCACCTCCGCTCACCCTTTGCCCTAAATGTGGTAAAGGTCACCACTGGGCCAAGGAGTGTAGATCCAAGACCAATGCCCTTGGATAGCCTATTCCCTCTAACTTCTCGGGAAACTCCTTTCGGGGCCAGCACTGACCGCCCCCAGAACAAACCCAGACTCCCAACCCAATCCAGTTCCCCTGTCCTTCTCCACAATCACCTCCCTCCAACACGCTACCCCAGGCAGCGCAGGATTGGACCTCTGTGCCTCCACTGATACAATATTAGACTCTATGCAAGGACCCCAAATAATACCCACTGGGGTTGTAGGCCCCCCTCCACATCATATGTGTGCTCTTATTCTTGGGAGAGCTTCTACCACCTTACAAGGTGTTCAGGTCTTCCCTGGCATCATTGATAATGATTACACTGGAGAAATTAAAATACTGGCCACAGCTATTAACAGAGTAGCGGCCATCCCTGCAGGAACAAGAATTGCACAATTAATATTCATTCCCCTCAATTCAGGAAACACTCCCACCACCCAAAATTCACCACAAAACACAGCCTCTTTAGGTTCCTCTGATGTGTATTGGGTCCAACCTATCTCCCACAAAAGACCCACTCTTACCTTATTTATTGAAGGAAAGAAATTCCAAAGGATTCTGATACTGGTGCGGACGCCACAGTTATTTCTCAAAAATATTGGCCATGAGAATGGCCCCTCACCTCATCACTAACTGACCTTAAAGGAATAGGGCAATCAAAAAACCCCTTAGTTAGCTCCAGGGTGCTCAATTGGACTGACACAAAAGATAACACAGGAAATAAAGGAACTGTTACCCCCTTCGTTGTTCCTGATCTCCCTGTCAACCTTTGGGGATGAGACATTCTAAGCCAAATGAAAGTTATTCTTGCTAGTCCTGACTCTTTAGTCACTCATCAAATGCTTCATATGGGCTTTATCCCTGGTACAGGCCTTGGGAGGCTAGGACAAGGACAGGTTCAGCCTGTACACCCCATACAAAAAACAGACAAATTTGGACTTGGGTATTTGGATTTTTAGTGTTGGTCCCTGACCCTCCTGTACCCCATGCAGACAAAATTATTTGGGAAACTCAAACTCCTGTGTGGGTGTATCAGTGGCCCCTTACCCAAGAAAAATTAGAGGCTGCCTCCATGTTAGTACAGGAACAGTTGACAGCTGGCCATGTGGAACCCTCAACCTCACCCTGGAACACTCCTATTTTTGTTATTAAGAAGAAATCAGGCAAATGGAACCTTTTACAGGATCTGCGTGCTATCAATAAGGTTATGCGCCCGATGGGGGCATCACAACCAGGCATCCCTACACCGGTAGCTATTCCTAGGGACTATTATAAAATGGTCATCAACTTAAAAGATTGCTTTTTTACTATTCCTTTACATCTTGAGGACAGACCCTATTTTGCTTTCAGCCTCCCCCACGTCAATTTTCAGGACCCTATGCAAAGATTTCAATGGAATGTCCTTCCCCAGGGTATGGCTAACAGCCCTAGTCTTTGCCAAAAATATGTTGCTCAAGCAGTAGACCCTGTGAGAGAGCGGTGGCCACAAGTTTATATATCACATTATATGGATGATTTGTTAATCGCTGCACCTAATACCTATGATCATAACAATTGTTATTTGGATCTCTATAAGGCCCTTACTGCCTTGGGACTTCAGATAGCCCCTGATAAGTTTCAGACACAGGACCCCTATGCATACTTGGCCTCAGACTTCAAACTAATCAAATTCAAATCCCTAATATACAATTGCATGTGGACCATCTCCACACTCTTAACGATTTCCAAAAATTACTAGGGGATATCCAGTGGCTAAGACCATATTTAAAACTACCCACCTATGTGCTTTTGCCTCTTAATGATATTTTAAGGGGAGATTCTGACCCTTCTTCTCCTTGAGAGCTTACTCCCGAGGTGCAGCAAGCATTAATTCAAGTCACAGAAGCCATTGCTCAACAATTTGTTACACAAATATCTTATAACCTTCCTTTGGTTTTGGTTATATTACACACCCCTCATACACCCACGGGACTATTCTGGCAGTGGGATCCATATTTTAAAAATAAAGGTTGCCCCTTGCTTTGGGTTCATTTGCCCGCCACATTCTCTAAAGTTATTGCTGTCTATCCTGCTCAGGTAGCTTCTATCATTATTAAAAGTCGCCTTCTTTCTCAACAACATTTTGGCAAAGACCCTGATAGTATTTTGATCCCATACACTAAGGATCAAACCCAATTTTTGCTACAGACAAGGGATGAATGGGGTATTGCTCTATCAGGTTTTTTGGGAACAATTGATAACCACCTTTCCAATGATCCCCTTTTGCATTTTGCTCAATTACATCCATTTATTTTTCCTCGGGTTACTCGGAAGGCTCCTATTCCACAAGCCCTTACTGTTTTTACAGAAGGCTCCAGAAGTGGCTGTGCAGCCTTTGTTGTTGATAATCAGCCTACCACCTTTGACACTGCTTATCCATCAGCACAGCTTGTAGAATTGTTTGCTATAACACAAGTCTTTCAGACATTTTTTGATAAACCTGTTAATATTTATACAGACAGTGCTTACATTGCCTATTCTGTGCCCCTATTGGAGATTTCACCCGCCATCAAGGCTTCCTCCAACACAGCCTTTTTGTTTAACCAACTTCAACAACTAATTCAGGCTAGAAAACATCCATTTTTCTTAGGACACATTAGAGCACATTCTGATCTTCCCGGTCCCCTATCACAGGGTAATTCTCAGACTGATGCAGCCACTCGCTCCCTTTTCCCAGTTCTTATCGGATCCATCCAAGAGGCCACAGATTTACATAACATTCACCACTTAAATTCTCAGAGCCTTCGGTTACTTTGTAAAATTACCAGGCAACAAGCAAGGGAAATTGTAAAAGCGTGTCCTGCTTGCGTTGTCTCCCTTCCTATTCAACATCTGGGTGTTAACCCTCGAGGATTACTGCCCAATCAGATTTGGCAGATGGATGTTACTCACTTTCCTGAATTTGGAAAAACAAAGTACATACATGTTTCCATAGATACCTTTAGTGGCTTTATTTTTGCATCACCGCATTCTGGAGAAGCTACCAAGAATGTCCTTTCTCATCTTGTCTCAGCCTTTTCCATAATGGGAAAGCCAGCACATATTAAGACAGATAATGGCCCTTCATATAGCAGTACCAAGTTCAAACAGTTTTGTGCCACTCTTCAAATCTCTCATACTACTGGAATTCCATATAACCCTCAAGGTCAAGGCATTGTGGAACGTGCACACCTCACCTTAAAAACCTGGCTTGCCCACCTTAAGGCCTCTTCCCTTGCATTTACCACTCCCAGGGATCACCTTAATCATGCATTATTTGCTCTTAACTTTCTTACCCTAGACAATGAAGGACATTCGGCCGTGGACAGACATTGGCATTCCTCTTCTAATTCTGCTCGCCCATCTGTTATGTGCCACAATCCTTTAACAAGTAAATGGAAAGGCCCAGATCCTGTCCTCATTTGGGGATGAGGCTCAGCTTGCATTTTAGATCAAGAACAAGCAGCCCCAAGATGTTTACCAGAATGACTGGTCAAACAGGTCAATGATTTACCACAACCCAGGGACGGAAACCTTTCCCCTGAGGATGAATCTTCCTCTCTTACAGATGCAGCCAACAATCTATGCAAAAAATCCCCTGAATGGAAAACCCTGTGACTGCACACCATTGCTTCTCTGGATAATGGCTGCTTGTTCATTGCTCTCCCACAGCCATGCAGGATTGGAGGAACCTGCTAAGGCTTGTCCCCTCCTCTGCTTGCTGCTTATCAGATCTATAGGTCCTTTGATATTCAACAAGATCATGGCTTTTCTTAGAGCTCAATTTGAGGCTATACAGGCGAAACCTATTCAGGTTCATTACCATCAACTGGAGATTATGGATCGCGATGGTGATCTTAATAGAACATCACCCCTGTGAGCTAAACTGGACAGCCAATGACGGTAAGATTCGTGAGAGCTCATACCAACCTAAGATATGAAATGAGGGCTAGAGCCTCATTATCCAATGACGGGTAAGGATGTTGCTCTGCCACAGACAACCTAAGGCAGGCGCAGTTCCCGAGGGATTGTCACTCCAGTTCTGTACCTGTTCGGGCAAGCCGTGCCCCCACCTCGCCACATAGCCTCTATCACCCTCTTAAAATATGGCTATCGAAATATGGTCAATAATTTTATATAAGAAAGGGGGAAACGTCAGAGACCAAGAAGTTCTCATTCTGAGAACGTTCTCACATTTACGATAAGCAGCAGCACCCATCCCCCCTCCTGGCTGATAGTTCTGACAAAATGGCGCCTATGGGGCCGTCCCTGCTTCTCTTCCGGGATTTCACCTTCCCACCGGCACGAACTTCACCTTCTTGCCCGCGCAAATTTGCACCCTATCAGGAGCCCAGTAGAAGAACACAACCAACCAACCTGCACCTCGTCATACCCCTCATTCCCTCAGCATAAATACCCGTGTGAACAATAAAAATTTGCAGCTTGATCAGAATTCCTGTCTTGCTGTCACTCCCTGTGTCTCTTGTCCCTTTCATTCCTTCTCTCTTAGGTTTGCTGTCCTCGTTGATGTCCTGCAGGTCAGGACACTTAAGACAGACAAAAATAAATTTAAGGAGGCTTTTGGAGGATCCTAATAAATATTGAGATGTTTCAAAACTTATGCCAGGTATGACTTCACCTGGAAAATTATGCTATTAACCATGTAGAGAACAGGCAGTTCCCAGAAACCATCCTAACTGGGATTCAAATAATGAGTAGGATGCCTAAAAAAAACTATTATGCAGCTTTCAGGAAAGTCCTGCTATTTTCATGGAGAGACTTAGAAAACAATAAGAAAACACACCACTCTGAATCCTGAATCCATAAAGGGCCAGCTACTTTTAAAGTATAAATTCATTATTCAGTCAGTCCCAAATATTTAGAGGGAATTACAAAAATTGGCACATGACCCTGATCAATCCTGATGATCTTCTCCAATTTGCATTTTCCATTTTTTAATAGACATCAAAATGAAAGAAAAGGGAACATATAGGCAAGAAAAAGGACTTATTAAAGATCATTCAAACTGATAGAAACTTTTAATGCCTTGCAATAGCCCATGCAATTCACCCATTTTAGGAGTTAAAAAGCAAACTTCTTAGTCCAAAACCTTTGAATAATGAAGCAGTAATTTTCCCCACCCTGTAGTTCTTAATCCATACACTTTTATCTTGAATTCCAACTGCTGCTTGGTTTACTAAGTTAGATTTAAAAGATGACTTTTCCTGTCTATGCTAGATTTTGAATAGCAATTTCTGTTTGCCTTTGAGGAACCAGATACTGTATTTCAACTAACCTAGACAGTGTTGCCTCAGGATTTAGATGGCCCTCACCTGTTCTGGACAAACCTTAGCTAAGGACTTAACAAAATTCAGAGATAAAACATTCTGTGATTGTTCTCCAGTAAGTAAATGACATCCTTTATGTGCCTCCAGCCAGGAGGAATATCAAAAGGCCATTGCAGAACTCCTACACTTCTTAGCTAATAGGAATTAAAATATTTCAAAAAATAAAGCTTAATTATGTCATCAACAGGTTCAATACTACAGGAAATAGACACTATAGGACAATATTCTGCCCCAGGAATATCAAAAAGGGGCCTTACTTCAAGCTCCTGTCCTCAACTTACATATGAAGCAAGATTTAACCTGTTTGTCACAAAGGGGAAAATAAATTCTGGATAAGCAGCCATAGGCAGCTCAGTAACCAATGGCATATTTCAGTGAGGAACTTAGCAAAGTAGCTTCATTCTCAAAAGTAATGGAAAATAAGGTCTCATAATTTTCTTTAACATTCAACCTGTCCTGATGAGATGGCTAAAATGCCCTAGGCACAAAGTTTCTGTTAAAACCTGTTAGGTCCTTCCAGATCTCAGTCAAGGATTACATTGAAATGTAAATAAAAGAAGCTTAAAGGCTCAGTAGGAGACAGGTCTCAAACCCAAGGGAAAAAAAGGTAAAAAGAGTCTTACCTAAACTCCAGCAAAAGCAAATTTTATGGAGCCTTACTAAAGTAATTGACGGCCTTATCATTTTTCCAGGACTCTTGTTTTTTATAATTCTATATTTTTTGAGCTCATGATTTTTTTTTGATCAGTTCTATTTTTCATTCAACTACAGTTTTTGAACATCTTTTACATTGCAATGGAGATTCACCGATGAAGTTACAAGGCCTTTGATTTTGTGTTATTTGTATGTCATGCTGTCTGATGTCATGTTTTGTCTGCATCAAAACTGAGCACTCCTAAAATTAAAATTTAAAAATGGATCCAGATACTTTTAATTCACATGATTTAAAAAGTTCTATTCAAATTGGGTAAACTAATAAAAGTAAAATGTCTTTGAAAATAACTCACAAGTCTCTGGGTGGTCAAGCTAATAAAATATTGATGTTAATAAAATGTATAATATCATTTGTTTCTAGGACTTTTCTTCAACAGGAAAGAGACAGCAAATACTGTTCAGGACACTTGTCTGATTTCTTGGTTTTTACAGAATAAGTGAATTAGAGTTAACATGTATGGGATTACTCAAATGTGTTTGTAGAGACATCTGATTAATTTACAAAGTTAAAATGCTAATTGTTAAATAACATCAAGTACTCTTAACTCTTTAAATTCCATGGGGTATCATACTTAAACATTATTGGTGTTTTCATAGGTTGGTAAATAAAAGGGTTTAAACTTGCTTTGTGTCATCACTAAACTAAAAACAAGGTTGCTAAGAGTTATGTCCTAACAAGTGCAATTCTATATACAAAGGGTCCCAAAAGTTTCAACTGTGTTTCAATTAGAGTACTATAAACAAGAAAATATTTAATCTTATTCAAATAATTTTTCTAAATTCAGAAATTTCATGAGTTGTTTCAGAATGTGAACAAAAAGGGGTCAACTGTTGTGCCCAAAGGCTCGAGACCCTACAAAGACCACCAGAGACCACGATCAATGCAAGCAGCAAAGAGTCATTTATTAGCAAGCTCAAGCCTGGTCCTCCGTGCCCTAGGTGACCGATGATGCTAAGAGGCCCTGAGCCCTCATTTAGCAGAGTTTTTATAATGAAAGGCAAGCAGTTTTACAGTGTTATTTTAATTGGTTAACATTTGAACAGCTAAACATTAGTCCTGCTCTGGTTGGGTCCTGCCAATCTATTTGATTCTCATTGGGTCCTGCCAGAACTGAACAGTCCTAGTGGAAGAAGGGAGGAAGGAAGTGGTGAACTATGCAGGAGATGAGTCGGGGCTAAGCCCCCCCTGTCCTTGATAGATAAGGTTTCCAGGCAACCGCACATTCCTCAGACAAATATCTCTTAACAACCTTGGTAAGCACAGAGGCCCAGCAGTACTGTTTGTCCTGTATTGCCTGCATCTGGGTGATTGAGACAGTTAGCAGCACAGATATCACCTTGTTCTCAACATTCCCCCCTTTCCAAGAACATTTAGAGAGCCAATCTTGGGTCTCTATTGTTTTAATTCTTGCTGCTTAATGGGCTGATATTGGACCTTTAGCACCATTAGCTGTACTGTATTTATTCTATCTTTAACAAAAGCAATTAACTTATTGATTATACAAGATCCTATAGTTAAAGCTAGTAACAATAATATTAGATGTCCCACTATAGTGGACACCAGAGTAGTTAACCAAGGGGAAAAATTGAACCAGGATTCAAACCAGCTCTGACTAGCTTCCAATTCTTTCTTTCTGTTTGTTAGTCCTTCTCTGACTTTTGCCATGGATTCCATCACTACTCCAGAATGATTAGCATAAAACCAACATTCTTTTCCCAGGGCTGTATATAGACCTCCTTGCTTACAGTCTTTAAAGGCAGGTAAATTTGGTAATCAATGAGCTTAGGAGATCCCTAACACTCTACTCTCCCAGGGCAGTCTCCAACTTCCAGAGGCAGACGGCCTTCACGGTCTTCATTTCCTCAATTTGACCTGATCTCGTATTTCTATACTAACTGCCTGTCCCCAATTCTGACTTCATTTACCCCTCTAATACTAGGAACTCCTTCACTGCTGTAGGGAAAATGGGCGATGGCCAATCTGGCTTCTTCGAGCTGGAAGTGGGTAGCGTGGGGCAAGCAGTTTGGAGTTCCCTTTTTAGAAATCGGGTCAACTGAGGGGTCCAAGGTAGAAGTCTGGTTGGGGAAGAGCAGGCTGTAAAGGCATCTGGGGATGTGTGCTTCTATGAGAGAAGAACAAAAAGACATGAGTA
Organism: Sciurus carolinensis; assembly: GCF_902686445.1. Lineage (NCBI taxonomy): Eukaryota > Metazoa > Chordata > Mammalia > Rodentia > Sciuridae > Sciurus > Sciurus carolinensis. The sequence continues at coordinate 202,144 of NW_025920276.1, read as the reverse complement.
CTGAAATGAGATTGATACAATATAAATGTTGCAGAATATGGAACATGCCAATGAATATCATAAAGATGACAGAAGTCAATAATTCCTCACCAGGGGGTGGAAGAACTGAGAAGTTTTTCCCATAACAAGGCCTAGCAAAGGCTGGAGGGGACAAGGCCTTTATTTGGGGACTTTAACATTGTACAGGTTATCAGGAATGTAAACACAATATTTAACTCTTAATGTCATTGAGGTCCCCAGAAAATATAGTTAAGCTACTTAATGTCATCTGATTTTTATACAATATCCCTTTATTGGTATAGCCTGTGTTAAGTAGAGATCTCTATATTTCTGTTACTTAGGGCTAGATAATCATACTAGCAAACATAGATAAAGCCTACCTGTGACTGTAGGCCTTAAACTGACTAAAATCTGACTCTGGCAGTTTCCTTTGATAGTTATCAGGCACATTTGCCTAAGAATCTTTCTTTTGTAGCTTCCACTCTTAATTTTAGTGGGTTAACACAAGTGTACATCTTGTTACTTTTAATTATTATTTCTTTTAAATGCCCAAGAATGGCTATATTTTGGTTTTAACTGTTTTGCTGGGTGTCCAAGATCAAGCTGGTCAAATTGACCTGGTTCCTGTCTTGTTAAAGAGTCAGCTGAGTTTCCACAGGGGTCACTCATAGAGAACTTAAGAGCTATCGCGTCCCCTGCCCGCAGAGAAACACGAAACCGGATCAGGGCAAGTTCTTTATTTTCTGCAGTCTGCTTCTTCTGGCTGGCCAGCAGCCGCGGGCCGCTCTTGCAAGCGCCTTACATTACATACAACAACCAATCAGCTTATAGATCACGAGGGGAAAGCATGGACAGCAATGGAGCACAATAGTGTGGATATAGCAATCATGCAGTGTCCACGAGGACCCATGGCCAATCACATTAACTTCCTCAAAATACGCCACTTGTTGGCAGAGAGTATTAGTCTGCTGGAGGTACCTGGTTTTGTTCTCAGCACTTCCTTGGCACCTTGCCAGGCGCCATCTTGGCCACGCCGAAGGGCTGGGGGTCTGCAGTACCCCGACAAAGAGCAGCTTCTTAGTTCCATTAATGCCATTGGTTAGGCAGGGTCTTCTCGATGAGGTGGCTTTCCTTGAAAGCATTAGGGATGCTTTTTCCATGACCCTCCTCTGCAGCAGATGCACTGAGTGATTTTCATCCTCTAGTCTCAACAATCTCCTTGATCAGGAGGTTGTGTGACCCAGAGTTGCAGCATTCCTTAGAGAAGTTCTCTTATCCCCTGGGTTCAGGCTGACTTTGAGGGCAAGATACTGTTTTTTTTTTTTTTTTCTCTTGACCTCTATATGTAATTCCAATTTCTAAGTTTGATCTTACTCATCCAGCAAGCCTGTCTCACCAGTCATAAAGTAAGAGTACTGGGCTTTAACTTCAATGTCCATAACTTTACTGTCTTTTACTTTTTTATTAAAGTACTACCACATACTATCTGTTTTGAAGGTGATGGCCTATTATCACAAGTTACCTAGGTTGTATGTTCTAGAAGCAGCTACTTCTGCAAAACAGTTACAGGCAACAGTTTTACAAAATGAAATTAGCAAGAGTAAAAACATATTTAGCTTGTATAATAGTTATCTTGAATTTTGGTTGAGTTCTACATGATATACCCTGTTTGAGATCACAGTAATCTTTACAACAAACATCAAACTTTTGAGCACAACTTTAAATGAGTTAAAGTCTGGCTTACTTTGGAGCCATTTTAACATGTAGCAGGGTGAGGCACAGCCTCACCTCAGGTAAGGCAGGGCTCTTCACAAGTCTTAAGTAAAATGTTCTAATCCTAAAGCTAATTTTTGCCCCTTTTGCCATGACCAGCAGGACCAAATTTTCAAGTTCAGTGGGGGTCGAAGGAGTATTAGAAAATAAAGGTTTATAAACACAGATTTTGAAAATTAAGCTGAGATCAGATGGAGCTCTTTTCTCTGATGGAAATGCAGACCTAAAGAGTTATGTTAGCAATCTTTATACATTTCTTATTATTAGGTTAATGACTATGTAAGCATTATTTTTGTTTTCAGGAGAGTTACACAGATTAGATCATCTACATAACTTTTTCCCACAACTACAATGTTAGGAATTCTGTGTAGCTCTCAAAGAAGTCCACTGTCCAAATTTACTGTAAGGTGGGCAGGAACTAGAGAAGGGAACTGATGAAACACTGTTTATCTAGCAAAACAATTTCTTTCTGCCCAAGAGCTGTGTGCCTGAGATAAATGTAAGAGCTGATAGGACTCCTATACAGAGTCTCTCCAGAGAGGCTACTGCCACAGCAGTTAGGCATATTGTGCTCCTACACAGGAACACTCCCAGGTACCAGGCATGCTACAGTCATGAAGTCAGGGACGCCAATCTCAGTCATTGTTGTCCCATTTTTGCTATTGCGCATTACACTCTTTCTTAAATGTCATTTTAAGAAATTTACATATATTGATTCCTGAGTCCATATGAACATTAGTTAACACAGTCTAACATTATATCCAAAACAGGAATCAATCAAAGAAGGACTGAGAGAGCTTTTAACTTTTCTTTTGTGTAGCAAAATGCTTTCACCATCTACAATATGAAACTTTAAACAAATCAGACTGTCACTAACTCTTAGATATACATTTACATTTAAATTTTTATCTCAGTGAAATAAGTAACCAATTTTACATATACCTTACTGATAATATGTCCCATAATAGAACATTAAATGATAGAAATAAATCCCCAATAAAATGTACTCTTTAAGTTTAATATTACCAGTACAGATAAGTTTATTCTGGAGAATAGCAGCTTGACAAATTTCCTGCTTTAAAAACTTGTATACCTGGAAAATATGAACCCATTTAATATACAAGAAGTGACCATTTCAAAATTACCTTGACGCTTTAATCTTACTAAATTTAGTTTTTAAAGAAAAATTTAGACTCTGTAACATAGTACAATACTTTTAACAGTTGTTTAACCATAATTGTGTAAACCCCAATTTTTAAGACTAATTGTTTTAAAGGATAAAACTTAATAGACACAAAGTTAAGAGTAAATTAGTGTTTCTAAGAAATCCTTGTCATTTTACCATGCCATTTTACCATTTAGATTAAACTTTGGCTTATATCAGAACATTAGTATTTCACCTTAGGAAAAACCTTAAATAGCTTTAGCTGTCTCACACACATACAACCAACTTAGTTACACACAAACTTGTTGAAACTTGCCCTTACTTACACACAGACTTTCTTAGCACTTACTTAGACTCTCATGTATTCCATCACACAAGCACTTTCTTACCCAGAAACATTTTCATTTCCTATTTGTTAAATATATTTCCATATCCAGAACCTTTTATTTTCTCTTTCCTATCTGTTGACCCCTTTTTGTTCACATTCTGAAATGACTCTTATAAAATTTTTGAATTTAGACAAATTACTGTGATTTAATAAGATAAAATACTTTGTGGTTTAGAGTACTCTAACTGAAACACAGTGAAAGGGGAGATGGTAACTCTAAATTCAAATCTAAGAACTCCTTGGAGATTTGCAGAACTGGAGGGGGAGCTGGGGGAAGTGTTAAGGGAGCAGATGGAACACTCACCCTCCGGGTTGAGGTTTTATCTGTTAGAACATAACTCTTAATAACCTTGTTTTTAGTAATGACACAAAGCGATTTTAAACACTTTTTAATTTACCAACCTATGAAACCACCAATAGTGTTTAAGTATGTTACTCCATGAAATTTAAGGAGTTAAAAGTACTTGATGTTATTTAACAATTAGCATTTTAACTTTGCAAATTAATCAGATGTCACCAACAAACACATTTGAGTAATCCCATACATGTTAACTCTAATTCACTTATTCTGTAAAAACCAAGATATCAGACAAGTGTCCTGAACAGTATTTGCTGTCTCTTTCCTGCTGAATTAAAGTCCTAGAAACAATTGATGTTAGCATTGTTTAACATCAACATTCCATTAGTTTGACCACCTAGAGACTTGTGAGTTATTTCTAAAGACATTTTACTTTTATTAGTTTACCCAATTTAAATTGAACCCTTTTAAATCATGTGAATAAAAGTATTTGGATCAATTTTTAAATTTTAATTTTAGGAGCGCTCAGTTTTGATACAGACAAAACATGACATTAGCACGACATACAAATAATACAAAATCCAAGGCCTTGTAACCTTATAGGTGAATCTCCATTGCAATGTAACAGATGTTTAAAAACTCTAGTTGAATAAAAAATATAACTGATCAAAAAGAAAAAAAATCATTAACCTAGGTATGCAGGATCAAAATTATGAGCTCAAAAATACAGCATTAAAGAAAAACAAAACAAAACAAGAATCCTACAGAATGAGTTAGTTCTGTTTAGCAGCCCAGGAGTTTAAAACAGACACCTTTTTTTTCTTTTCTTCAGGTTACCCCCCCTTCCCGCTGAGACTGCTGCAGTTTACATTCCAATGCAGGCTTCAGCAAGGCCAGGCAGGGGGAAGGGGGGATTACCTAGGACTTTTTAACCCTTTTTCTTCCTGTTTGAGAAATCAGGTTAGGTTTGAATGCAGAAAATCACAAAACATTATTTCTTACTGCTTTTGAGGAATGGAGCTGCTGAGCTCTCTGCCTAGGGGGATTGGAATAAACAAATCTCTCAGGAACAAGGGGAAGGACTGTAAAGTACCCTGCAATGAGTATCCCTAAGCCTAAGATCGGATTAACACAATGAAGAATTTAATATGAGACAAGAGTAAAGACCATACGGTACAATACACAGACAGACATATAGCGTGCTAAATCAAAATTGGCTAGTTGGTATTTTGTCAACAAAAACAAACAATTTCCGATTGTGACAAAGAGTCGCCCATATGCAACACAAAAGCTTCCCAGATGCAACACAAAGGCTGCCCAGATGTGACAAAGAGTCACTCAGATGTGACAAAGTCTCCCAGATGCAACACAAAGGCTGCCCAGATGTGACAAAGAGTAAACCAGATGCTACAGAGTCGCTCAGATGCAACACAAAGGCTGCCCAGATGTGACAAAAAGCCACCCGAGGCAACACAAAGTTGCCAGATGTGACAAAAGCCGCCCGACGGGTCGAGTGGATGTCTCCCGGGACCCTGCTGGGGTCCTATAGCGCATCCGCCAGGACTTTGCCAGCCCAGAACCAGAACCTGCAGGCAATCCTACCAGAAAACATGCGGCAATACCTTACTCACTGGCCGAAGGTGTCACTTATGACTCTATGATCAGGTTTCTGGGTGGGCTTGGGGCATCCCGGGCAAGCTCCCATATGTTGTATCCAAAGGCTTGAGACCCCACAAAGACCACCAGGGACCATGATCAATGAAAGCAACAGTCATTTATTAGCAAGCTTGAGCCTGGTCCTCCATGCCCTCGGTGACCGATGATGCTAAGAGGCCCCGAGCCCTCATTTAGCAGAGTTTTTATAATGAATAGCAAGCAGTTTTACAGTGTTATTTTAATTGGTTAACATTTGAACAGCTAAACATTAGTCCTGCTCTGGTTGGGTCCTGCCAATCTATTTGATTCTCATTGGGTCCTGCCAGAACTGAATGGTCCTAGTGGAAGAAGGGAGGAAGGAAGTGGTGAACTATGCAGGAGATGAGTCGGGGCTAAGCCCCCCCTGTCCTTGATAGATAAGGTTTCCAGGCAACCGCACATTCCTCAGACAAATATCTCTTAACAACCTTGGTAAGCACAGGGGCCCAGCAGTCCTGTTTGTCCTGTATTGCCTGCATCTGGGTGATTGAGACAGTTAGCAGCACAGATATCACCCTGTTCTCAACACAAAAAATAGGAGAGAAAAAATAAAATGTTCTGGGTATGGAAATATATTTAGTAAAAGGGAAAAGGAAATGTTTCTGGGTAAGAAAGTGCTTGTGTGATGAAATACATGAGGGTCTAAGTAAGTGCTAAGAAAGTCTGTGTAAGTAAAGGGCAAGTTTCAACAAGTTTGTATGTAACTAAGTTGGTTGTATGTATGTGAGACAGCTAAAGCTATTTAAGGTTTTTCCTAAGGTGAAATACTAATGTTCTGATATGAACCAAAGTTTAATCTATATGGTAAAATGACATGGTAAAATGACAAGGATTTCTTAGAAACACTAATTTACTCTTAACTTTAGGTCTATTAAGTTTTATTCTTTAGAACAATTAGTCTTAAAAATTAGGGGTTTATACAATTATGGTTAAACAACTGTTAAGAGTATTGTACTATGTTACAGAGTCTAAATTTTTCTTTAAAAACTAAATTTGGTAAGATAAAAGTGTCAAGGTAATTGTGAAATGGTCACTAGATGTATATTAAATGGGTTCATATTTTCCAGGTATACAAGTTTTTAAAGCAGGGAATTTATCAAGCTCTGCTATTCTCCAGATTAAACATCTGTAATGGTAATCTTAAAATTATAAAGAGTAAATTTTAATTGGGAATTTATTTCTATTATTTAATGTTCTATTATGGGACCTATTATCAATAGGGTATATGTACAATTTGTTACTTTTTACACTGAGATAAAAAATTTCAAATATAAATGTATTTATAAAAGTTAGAGCCTGACTTGTTTAAAGGTTAATATTGTGAAACAAGAAAACATTTTGTCACTTTGACACACAAAAGAAAAGTTGAAAGCTCTCTCAGCCTTTTTTTAATTCATGTTTTAGATACAATGTTAAATTGTGTTAAATATAAAGTTTTTATAGACTCAGGAAACAGTGTATGTAAACTTCTTAAAATGATATTTAAGAAAGAAGCAAAGATCAACATCAAAATTAGAACAATTAAGATTTGTAAAGAGCCACACCTTACCTGAGATAAGGCTCTACCTCCCACCTTACTGAATAATAGAATGGCTCCAAAATAAGTCAGACTTCAGCTTATTTAAAGTTATAATCAAAAAGTTGGTTCTTGTTGTAAAAGTACTGTGATCTCAAATAGGGGATATAATGTGGTTCTCAGTCAAAATTCGAGTTATTATACAAGCTGAATATATTTTTACTCTTGCTAATTTCATTTTGTAAAACTGTTACCTGTTAATGTTTTGCAGAAGTAGCTGCTTTAAGAACACACAACCTAGGTAACTTGTGATAATAAGCCATCACCTATAGAACAAATAGTGGTAACTTCCAGTACTAATACAGACTCCAGCCAAATAAAAGGGTAAATAACTGTAAAGTTATGGACATTGAAGTTAAAGCCCAGTACTCTTACTTTATGAATGGTGAGACTGGCTTGCGGGATGATTAAGATCAAACTTAGAGATTGGAATTAAATACAGAGGACAAGATAGACCACTATTTGGATCTTTTGCCCTCAGTCAGCCTGAACCATGAACAAAAGAACTTCTCTAAGGAGTGTTGCAACTCTGGGTCACACAACCTCCTGATCAAGGAGATTGTTGAGAATAGAGGATAAAAAATCTCTCAGTGCATCTGCTGCAGAGGAGGGTCATAGAAAAAGGGAGATATCCCTTGATGCTTCCAAAGGAAGCCACCTCATCAAGGAGATCCTGCCTAACCATTGGCACTGGTGGAGCTAAGAAGCTACTCTTAAGTTCTCTATGAGTGGCCTCTGTGGAAACTCAGCTGACTCTTTAACAATACAGGAACCAGGTCAATTTGACCAGCTTGATCTTGGACACCCAGCAAAACAGTTAAAACCAAAATATAACCATTCTTGGGCATTTAAAAGAAATAATAGTTAAATGTAACTTAAGATGTACACTTGTATTAGCCAACTAGAATAAAGACTGGAAGCTACAAATGAAAGAAAGATTCTTCAGCAAATGTGCCTGATAACTATCAAGAGAAACTGCCAGAGTCAGAAGTTTTTAGTCAGTTTAAGACCTTCCTAAGCTACACAGGTAGACTTAATCTGCATTTGCTCATATGATTATCTAGCTCTAAGTAACAGAAATATAGAGATCTCTACTAAACACAGGTTATACCAATAAAGGGATATTTTAAAAAATCAGATGACATTAAGTAGCTTAACTATATTTTCTGGGGATATCTATGACATTAAGAGTTAAATGTTGTGTTTACATTCCTGATAATCTGGACAATGTTAAAGTCCCCAAATAAAGGCCTTGTCCTCTCCAGACTTTGTTAGACCTCATTATGGGAACAATTTCTCAGTTCTTCCACCTCCTGGTGAGAGATTGACTTGTCATTTTCATGATACTCAGTGGCATATTTCAGATGCTGCAACATTTACTTTGTACTAATCTCATTTCAGTACTCATGTCTTTTTGTTCTTCTATCACAGAAGCACCCACCCCCAGATGACTTTACAACCTGCTCTTCCCCAATCAGACTTCTACCTTGGACCCCTCAATTGACCAGATTTTTAAAAAAGGAACTCCAAACGGCTTGCCCCTCGCTTCCCCCTTTTAGCTTCAAAGCAGCCAGAAAGACCGATGTCCCCTTTCTTTTCCTTACAGCAGTTAGAAGTTCCTAAAGCTAAAAGGGGGAATGAAGCCAGAATTAAAGACAGAAGGTTAGTGTAGAAATAGGAAATCGGGTCAATTCGAGGAAATGAAGTCATGAAGCCATCTGCCTCTGGAAGTTGGAGACTGTCCCTGGGAGAATAGAATGTCAAGGAGCTCCAGAGCCCATTGATTACCAAATTTACCTGCCTTTATCAAGGACTGCAAGCATGGAGCTGCTAATAAATGCCCCCTGGACCCTTGCCTGCCTGAGTCACCTTGGCCCTCCCCCTGCCCATGGCTTCTCACTTAATGCAAAACCAGGTCTAGTCACATAGTCAGGAAGGAGAGATAAGGGGGGAGAGAACTGGAGAACAAAAGAGACTTTAACCTATAAAAGATGTAGGGTGTGCTCACTTCTTGGGTCTTTTAGAACATCAGTCATGGCCCCCTTCTTCCTGCCAGGAGAAGTCTGTATTATTACCTTTAAATAAACCTGCTTAATATTCTTGCCTTGGTGTGCTTCTCTAGTGTTCAATCTTCAACATTAGAAGGAGCAGAACTCATCACCAGTAAACAGGTGGTATCACTTTCTTCTCAGTGTACTCATGCTCATTTCTCTAGACATGTCCTCATTTCTGCTAAATGTGAGTGAAAATATATTCTTTCTCTTTTCTGGTTTCCTTCTTAACATATGCCTGAACTTCTTTTCTGTTGTCTTAGTGATGCAAGGGTGATGTCAAGCTATGAAGACTAGTCCTGAAGCAGTTCTGCACATCAGCCACTTGGATATTCCTGAACAATCCTGCAGCAGGAGCCCCATGAAATCTGTGACATCAGGCACACTGAACAAACTACATAGATAGTTAAATCATAAGCTTCTATTCTGTGCTATGAGTCCCCTTTTCTTATCTTGTCATTTCCTGTGCTATTTGTTAGTTTGTGGTTGTGGCAATAGTAAATTTTGTACTCTCTATCATTACCTATGATTGGCACAGGAGTACTTAATTTTTCCATGTTCCTACATCTGTACTTTGACATGCATTCATAATATTCACCTTTAAAACTAAACCATTAGGATGGGGGTATCATTAGAGGATAAATGAGAATGTATTTAGAAGGAAAAAATAAAATGTTATGGAGAAGTAGCAGAAAAATATTCACTTGAATTCCTAAGTTATTCAGTTTTTGCTCAAGATACAAGGTTGAGTATGGATTTACTTTCATAAGAGTTCCTAAAGCAAAGGAAGGAAAGTAATTAAAATAGGAGAACGATTTGAATGCTCTCCATTGTGTGCTTAGATGTCAAGTGCTGTCCTCTCAGCTCCACATATGTCATTTCATCCCCTGCTATATACACTCATCCTGGTACAATTCCTACTAAAGATGAGAAATCTGGGGGCCAGAAAGTTTATGAAGCTAGCTCAAGTGTACACTGTTATTAAGGAAAAGGACAGCACATGACATTAACCATGAGAACCTGACTCCAACACCTGCACTTTGAAGTACTACATCACCATTGAAAACCCTGTCTGAAAATGCAGAAATGTTAATTAGTAATCTCACCACTTGTCAGGTCCTTAAACACTCTGGTAATGGCCAAAGCATGATGCTCTTTTTTCAGGTATTCGTTCTTCACCTAAGAGAGAAATAACTTCTCTGGTAAGTAGAGATGGAGGATGTTGTCTCTGCTGCTCAACTGATACCTTCAAGATTGACTTAGGAAAAAAGAAAAATGAAGCAAAAGTTTCTGCCTTGGCTTCTGACTGGAATTTAAAGAGGCTCCCTGAGAAACCATGAACCTTTAGAATTGCTTCTCAGCTTCCCTGGGGATTGGAATTCTTTACACTACCCTGATTAACCAACACAATTTTGTGTGGCTTTTCACTTGCTCAGGAGTTTACAAAGCTTTTATGTCCCTGTGTAACAGGTTTCTTTCCTTCTTTTTTTAAACTTCTCTTTGTTAACATGTTTTCAATTCCTCTCTTATTCAGGAATAGAGTACAGTGTATAAGAGGATGGGATGTCATATCACTTTGCAGTATTCATGCAAAGTACTAAGCAAAAGAACTGAGTCCTGGATAAGAA